>NC_142928.1:86658607-86668607 GCF_046866305.1 Octopus bimaculoides
ATATGCCATGTGCTCGTTACACATTGATGGAGTCGAAGGGGCACCGTCGTGAAATATGGCGTCTCTGCAATCATAGCAGAACGCGTTTCTCTCCAAGTCCAACCACAGTTGATTTCTTCCATCAGGAGACAGCTAGCTAGCTAGATACATAGATAGATAGAGATAGAGAGAGAGATTGAGAAAGAGAGAGAGAGAGAGAGAGAGAGAGAGAGAGAGAGAGAGAGAGAGAGAGAGAGAGAGAGAGAGTTAGAGAGAAATAATAATCGAACCCCTGAATAGAACTAGTACTTGATTTATTCATTTCGTAAGGATCAAGGTAGAGTTGATTGCAGCAAGATTTGGGAGTCGGAACGATTACTCCAAAGTGATTTATCCGACGCTCAAATGATACTGACAATTAGCCTCAAATACATACATACATACATACATGTATTAACATTATCAACCACATATACTTAACGTGTATGCTTCGCGTGTACGTCGGTAGGATGCGATTTCGCGAGGTAGAGAATACTCTCTCGAAGCGCCTGGTATTAAAACATCTGAAAGTCATGGACAGGCGAGATAACCCATGTGTAATCACATCTAGGAGTGGTGAACAGCTATGTTTCGCCATTTTTGTGGCTTATCAACATCACATACCTGGACAGGATCGGAGATGAATCACTTCGCCAGTATGTATGTTTGTACACACTCATATAAATATACATACATATATATATATTTCGTTTTTGGATTTGGTTTGCAAGATTTTTTATGTGATTTCGTGTGTTGAAGCATATTCTGTTGTGTCTGGGGAGAGTCATCTTCTTTTCGTGCCTTAAAATTTAACACACTCACCGTTAAAATTTCCACTTATTTTTATTTTCCTAAAATTTTCGTTGCGTCTTGCAACCTTTTCAAGTCTTGACTCTGTCCGTTATTCACATTGCGTTCTGTTTTTTCTGTTCTTTTTTTTTTGCGCATGCGTGTGTCTCAGTGTGTGTGTATGTATGTATGCGTGTATGTATGTATGCGTGTATGTGTGCATGTGTGTGTATGTATGTCTGTGTGTGTACATATGCATATATGTATGTATGTGTGTGTATGTATATATGCATGCATGTGTGTGTTTGCATGTATGTATGTATGTATTCTGCATTTGTGTGTGTGTGTTTTTTTGACCAATCTGCACTTGTATTTGAAATATCCTTTTGTTTTTTCTTTTCCGCTTCTTTTTTATAATTGTATTTTGTATTTCCGAACTGGCGTTTTATCATTGGGCATAATATTTTCCATGGTAAAAATACTAGTTCGGAAATTGAGAAAATTAGCCCAGTGCTATTTTAGTAACTGATATTTGGATCAAATTATTAGGTTTGTTAGCTTCATGATGCAAATGATTATAGTCACATCCTGTATGGCTGCTTTTCTTTCTTTATATATATATATTCTTTCTTTTTTCTTAGTTTTGTAAAACTGAATTATACTAAAAATATTAAAATAACCGATATACTAACTTTCCAGATGATAAAAGCATGCACATAATACTATATCATTTTCCCTACAAATTTGAAATATTAATATTAACTTAGACCATGCACAGAATATACTTGCAGTATGTTAGTTAAAATATTTTTTCTAGATATTAGTACTTGAAATCTAAATACACGATAACTTGAATTTACCAGTGTAAATCATTTTCCGTATGCCATTGTAAAGTCATACATCTAGGAAATTAATTAAAATCGCTGTGACAATATCTTAAACATTTTGCTGAATAAAACGAACAGACCCAACACTAGACCAACAATATTATTTTAATTTTCGAAGGCGGCGACCTGGCAGAAACGTTAGTACGCCGAGCGAAATGTTTAGCAGTATTTTGTCTGTCTCTACGTTCTGAGTTCAAATTCTGCCGAGGTTGACTTTGCCTTACATTCTTTCGGGGTCGATAAATTAAGTACCAGTTGCATAGTGGGGCCATCTAATCGACTGGGCTCCTCTCCCTAAAAATTTCGGCCCTTGTGCCTAGAGTAAAAAAGAAGATTATTTTAATTTTCACGGCAAGTATGGCAGACAGCTCCGGGCATGTTTCGCTTCTGCTATATTTGTCGAAATAGTGAGGAGAGGATTAACCAAACCAGAAAGACATTTTATTCTATTCCTCACTCATGGTTGCTTGCTGGCTTTCTGCATTTGGTAAAGTTTTCTGCGACTCAAGCTTTACAAAGATGACTTTGTAACTGAAAGCAAAATGATTGTCTCCTTCTCAAATAATATTCCAGAGACGCAGTCTGCGGTTCTGTTTATTTTTGGCACCAAACCTCATGTTATTTCTTTTAGTATTTGATTAATGGTATTAAGAGTTCTTTTTGTATTATATGAATAATTAAACGAGGCGAACTGTCAAAATAATTAGAGCATCGTAAAAAAAAAAATACTTTGCAGTATTTCTTCCAGCTCTTTACAGTCTGAATTCAAATCTCGTGGAAGTCAACTTCGCATTTTATCCTTCCGGGATAAAATAAAGTGCCTGTTAAGTACTGAGATTGTTGTAATCGACTAATTTCCCTCCCCTCAAAATTGGTAACGCTGTGCCCTAAATCAGAAACCACTATATGATTAACTAAGTGCAATTAATCAAGCCAGTATCGTATTTAAATATATAAAGAAGCAATTAATCTTAAATATTTTGATTTCGATTCTGTAATATGATTTCTAATGAAATATAAAAGAACTTCAAGGAAATCCCTTTCACATTTTTCTCTTTTACTTGTTTCACTCATTGGACTGCGGCCATGCTAGGACACCACCTTAGAAAGTTCAGAAGAATAAATCTACCTCAGGAATTTTTTTAAGTGTCACACTTATTTTAGAGTCTCTACCAAACCCCTAATTTACGGGAATGCAAACAAACCAACACTGGTTGTCAAGTGGTGATGGAGAACAAACAGAACACAAAGACACATACATACATTTTAGAGAGAGAGAGAAAGAGAGAGAGAGAGAGAGAGAGAGAGTTTCCGCCTACCAATTCGCAGGGCATTGTCGGTGCGAGGCTATAGTAGAAGACACTTAAACCAAAGTGTGTCACACAGCTGGATTGAACTCGAAGCCAGGTAGTTGCAAAGCGAACTTTTTAACCACAGCCATGTCTGCGCCTAGGTATATGCAAAACAGAAATGATTTCTAACATCTACCCAAGGCCACCCGTTTTGAAGGTGAAGCTAGTCAATCATAATGACTCCACTATTTCACTGGTATATATTTTATTATTCACGGAAAACTGTTAAATAATATCGACATTAGGGGAAATTGAACTGAGAACATAAATACCGTTTTAAGGCACTGGTACATTGGGCAATTGTCCAGGTTCCTCATGATTGTAGGGGCCTCACTTCTGACCTGTATATGTTGTAGTCTGTTATCAATAAATAAAGCAGTATAGGACTTTATTGAAAACGGCGCCAAATTTACTAAAGTTTGTGGTGACACAGCAAAATGTCTTATTCGTAGTTATTACTGTTATCATCAGATTTCAAATTCCACCGATATCAACTTTGTCTTTCATCATTTTGGGATGAAATAAGTATCAGCGGAACACTAGGGCTCGACGTAAGCAACTTACCCCTCCTTTAAAATTGCTGGCCTTGTGCCAAAATTTTAAACCATAAAGGCGGCGAGTTGGCAGAATTGTTAGCACGCCGGACAAAATGCTTAGTGGAATTTCTTCCGGATTTTTACGTTCTGAGTTCAAATTCACCGAAGTCAACTTTGTCTTTCATCCTTTCGGGGTTCGATAAAATAAATAGCTGTTGAACATTGGGATTCGACAAGCCACCAACTCCAAATTCCAGGCTTTGTACCGATAGTAGATAATATTATTAAAACTATATTAGTACGCGGGAGGGCGGCGAACTGGCAGAGTCGTTAGCATGCAGGACAACATGCTTGCGGCATTTCGCCCTTCTTTATGTTCTGAGTTCAAATTTCGCTGAGATTGAATTGCCTTTTATCCTTTCGAGGTCTATAAAATAAGTATCAGTTGAGTACTGGGTCAATGTAATTGATTTACCCACTTCGACTAAGTGTAAGGCATTGTGCATTTAGAAGAAAGGACAATATTAATACTTGAGTTCAAATTCCGCCGGAGAATTTCGGGTCGATAGAATAAGTACTATTTGATCACTGGGACTGATGTAATCGACTAACTCTTCTCTACCCACATTACTACAATTTTCCAGCCTTGTACCTACAGTAGAAATGATTATTATTGTCAAAAGACTTGAAATTGAATAAATAATTCTGGATACTGCTCTTCAAGCTTTTTAATGTTCTATATTTTGGACTCCCGTGGAGGCACAATGGCCCAGTGGTCACGGCAGCAGACATGCGGTCATAGGATCGCGGTTTCGATTCCCAACCGGGCGTTGTGAGTGTTTATTGAGCGAAAACACCTAAAGCCCCACGAGGCTCCGGCAGGGGATGGTGGCGAACCCTGCTATACTCTTTTACCACAACTTTCTCTCACTCTTTCTTCCTGTTTCTGTTGTGCCTGTAATTCAAAGGGCCAGCCTTGTCACACTGTGTCACGCTGAATATCCCCGAGAACTACGTTAAGGGTACACGTGTCTGTGGAGTGCTCAGCCACTTGCACGTTAATTTCACGAGCAGGCTGTTCTGTTGATCTGATCAACTGGAACCCTCGACGTCGTAAGCGACGGAGTGCCAACAACAACAACAACAATTTTGGACTCCCATCGAGATATTACTGAGGAATTATTTCTCCTGAGAAATTACGATGCTTCAAGAAAATCGTTAAATAATGGGAAGGGTTTGTACTTAATATTTAAATACTTCAGTTCACAAATATAATTTTAATATTGATTCCTTCAGTTCTTTAACGATGAAGACAAATTACTGCTCTTTGTTTTCTATCATTATTAGAAACATCAATGAAGAATGCAACTTTCTTGGTCTTATTAAGTCAGTGTTGTTTTAATAACTTTTATTAACTATATTTATCAACCTTTAAAATAACTCATTCAATATAAAAAAAATATCCAAGTGCCACCAAAAAGAAAGAAACTCTAAAATTCTAGGAAACAAAGCTCAACATATCAGAAATAACAGCTATATCCCCCCCCACACACACACACACATTGTTTTTCTTTATTTTTTTTAGTAACTTTACTGTTTGTATCAATCCGATACTCTTGATACAAATATTTGTTCTTCCAAACTCATTGAAACTTCGTATTTTAGGTTTAATTTTTTTTCTAAAGATTTTATTTAGCACGATGATATTAGATCTATTCCTAAATTAACCGCTACAATTTCGTTTTTTATCGAGCTCTTGTCATTATCTTTCCAAGAATGTGTTTATCTTAAAAGGAGGCAAGCTAGCAGAATCGTTAGTGCGCCGAACAAAATGCTTCTTCCGGTTCTTTACATTCTATGTTAAAATCCCGTCAAAGTCAACTTTACTTGCATTCTTCCAGGGTCGGTAAAAACAAAGTAGCGGTCATTAACTGGGTCGATGTGATCGACTAACCCTTTCCCCTTTATATTACTGGCCTTGTGCCCCAAATTGAAACAATTATTTTGAAGGTGGCAAGCTGACAGAATCGTTTTCTCAGGCTCTTTACGTTCTGAGCTCAAATCCAATAGAGGACAACTTTGCCTTTCGTCTTTTTGGGGTCGATAAAATAAATACCAGTCCGGAGTCAATGTAGTAGGCTTCCCATTCCCTTATAAACTGCTGGTTTAGAAAGAATTATTATTATTTTTATTATATGCAGATTTGAAATTTTAGGGTTTGTGGTGTTGGCCGATTACATCAAACCCAGTACTCAACTGGTAATTATTTTATCAATCCACAATAGGATGAAAGCCAAAGTATAACAGCCGGAAGAAATGCTGCCAAGCATTTTGTCCGACGCAGTAACGATTCTGCTAGCTCGCTGCCTAAATAAAAATTGTCTCAAAATTTGGCATAAGGCCGAGAATTTGTGGGTGCAGATTAATCGATTACATCGATCTCAGAACTTTTCTGGTACTTTATTTTATCGAGCCTGAAAGGATGGAAGACAAAATTGACTTTGGCGGAATCTGGACTCAGAACGTTAAGAGCCGGAAGAAATGTCGCTAAACATTTCATCCGACGTTCTAACGGCTCTACCAGCTCGCTGCTTTAATAATTCTTTCTAATTTTGGTTCATAGCCAGCATTTCCTAAGGGACGGGGGTAAATCGATTACATCAACCCCAGTACTTGATTGGTACTTTATTTTATCAACGTCGAACGGATAAAAGGCAAAGTCAGCCTCGGCGGAATTTGAATTCAAAACATTTAAGCCGGAAGAAACGCCGCTAATCATTTCTTTTTTCGACGCGTTAACTATACTGCTGGCTGGCTGCCTTAATAATAATTACAATGTTACGCAAGGTGCATCTGTAAAAATTTCATCGTATTAGTTGCTAATACTGTTGTGTAGCTCTAGGTCAACGCTAATCGAGCAGACATATAATCAAAGACATTCCTTCCGTGACGGTCCAGTTTCCTTTTGTTATTTCAGACTATTTTTCTAATGTGTCCTTTCTCCGTTTTTTAAAGATTGTGGAATGTGCTCTGAGGGATATTAAGATGCTATTTTTAGCGGTTCGAACGACCACAGATAAACTTCCTCCTTGATATTCATTGTATTATTTCTAACTGTATTTCTAAAGATGAGTGATAATGACTGGAACTTGTTCGTCCTCTCGGGGCGATAAAAGAAGTATCATAAAGTACTCGAGTTGATCTAATTCATAGGTTCTCAAAGTGGGCGCTACCGCCCCCGGTAGGCGTTGAGAGGGTCCAGGTGGGCGCTGGTGTCTAAGGGGGTGGTATGGTGGTAGAGCAAAGGAGGCATTAGGAGGAAGGCAGTGGATTGGGGAACGCTATGAATTTATAATATTAATATAGTATTGTATACAAATTATATATATATATATATATATATATATAAAGGAGCACTTTGTCGCTTACGACGACGAGGGTCCCAGCTGACTCGATCAACGGAACAGCCTGCTCGTGAAATTAACGTGCAAGTGGCTGAGCACTCTACAGACACGTGTACCGTTCTCGTAGCTCTCAGGGAGATTCAGCGTGACACAGAGTGTGACAAGGCTGGCCATTTGAAATACAGGTACTACTCATTTTTGCCAGCTGAGTGGACGGGAGTAGCGTGAAATAAAGTGTCTTGCTCAAGGACACAATGCGTCGCTTGGAATTGAACTCACGACTTTACGATCGTGAGCCGAATGCCCTAACCACTAAGCCACGCGCCTTCACACACACAAAAAAATATTATATTAAATACCAAATGATTCATAGTATATCTTTTAATCTTTTACTTGTTCCAGTCATTTGACTGCGGCCATGCTGGGGCACCGCCTTTAGTCGAGCAAATCGACCCCAAGACTTATTCTTTATAAGCCCAGTACTTGTTCTATCGGTTTCTTTTGCCGAACCGCTAAGTTACGGGGACATAAACACACCAGCATCGGTTGTCAAGCGATGTTGGGGGACAAATACAGACTCACACACACACACACATACACGACGAGCTTCTTTCAGTTTCCGTCCACCAAATCCACTCAGAAGGCTTTGGTCGGCCCGAGGCTATAGAAGAAGACACTTGCCCAAGGTGCCACGCAGTGGGACTGAACCCGGAACCATGTGGTTGGTAAGCAAGCTACTTACCACACAGCTACTCCTATATAAAATATAAAATATTTATTTACACATAAAAATAGTGGTGGGGTGCTGAGGGTATTATGTGGCCATGAGGGGTGGGGGCAGGAACCCAAAAAGTTTGAGAACTTCTGATCTAATTGATTACATGTCGCTTCAAAATATTGGCATTACTTTTGCAATATACTGTTTAGCATATGTCTTCGAAGCTTTGTTTTAACCTTTTCGAAACTGTATAAACATTAATAAAAATATATTTAGTGGTTAATATCACGAGAAAAGAGGACTAGTGCCGTAGAGCGAAAAATAGGTTTTGGCAAGTCGATTCCAGTTCACTTTACTTACTGGCAATGCCTTTGAGGAAAATGCAAAGGTCATACAATTTTATTCTACTCCACCGAAATTTGTGGCCTGGTGCCAAGGTTATTATAACATTATTTTTAATATTGTTATTAGCACTTTCACGACGCCTAAGACTAGGTTTTTGAATTTGCTTGTGTCACATTCCTGCGAAAGTGTTTATTTGTTTATATCGTTTAACCCTCAGAAGGTTTCCTACTACTGTTAAGTTTCTGGTAGTTTTAACAGATTTTTTACTGTCAGAATGCCAAGATGACATTGAAAATCAGAGGTATCAACCATCTGATCCATGGCAAATGGAAGGTGTAAAGATGGTTGAGACGACAATACACCGTACTTGAAGCTTTACTATATCTAGTTTGGTGTAAAGGGTGCGTGGCCTAGTGGTTAGGGGCGTTGTATTCACGTTCGCAAGATCGTGGTTGGATTCTCGGACCAGGTGGTGCGTTCTGTCTCTTGAGCAAAACATTTCATTAAACGTTGCTCTGCGATCACTTTGACATCTGACACTTTGCACCTGTGCAGGTAATGTCGATTTCATGGAGGGAGTGAGCTAATGTGCCGCTCAAACATTTGATCACTATAAACAAATCTTCTGCGTAGCTTTTTCATATATTTTTTTCTTTACTCTAGGCACAAGTTCTGAAATTTTGGGGGAGGGGGGGCAGTCGATTAGATCGACCCCAGTACGCAACTGGTACTTAATTTATCGACCCCGAAAGGATGAAAGGCAAAGTCAACCTCGGCGGAATTTGAACACAGAACGTGCAGCTTCTTCATATTACAAGAAATTGGAATACTGTCTTTCTCGGACTTGCGAGACTATATACTATATTCAGTTATATCTGAATATGGTATATAAGATATTCCTTATATCCCAAGTTCAATAACAATCAGGCCGACTTTCTCTATTAATCCTTTTTGAACAAGATATTTATCCTTGTTGTGAGCTAATTCGGAAGCCTCAAACACAATCGTTATATCTGCTAGAAATATCAACCAAATCTACCCCAAATATAACATAGAGTTTTTTTTTAAGGACTCTTTGGAAAATACAGTTCGAGATGAATAAAAAAAAGTTTAGTATTGACTGATCTTGGATGAAACAAAATGTTATTTTATATAATGAGGTGGGTTTAATCAACTATAAAAGTTAGTCTCGTAAATAGTCAATAGAAATCAATAATACAGGAAAGCGGTGTGAGTGGCTCATCACTCCTTCGATCGTTCCAGGCGAACAGTCTCCGATCTATTTCTGATTCCTTATTGTAACCATGTGTTATCCTACCTTCTTTGCTAATGCTCAAAAGAAAAGCATGATCTTTGCTCAATCATTTCTACACTCTCATAAGTTATGTTTATTTAGCACACCTATGTTAAAGAGAAATAAATAACAAAGAAATTATGTGAACAATACAGTTGATTTCAATTAGAAATGGCTGCCCATTTGCAATGATCAGAAAAAAGAAAAAGAAAAAAGAAAAGTGTTACAGCAAAATCTAAAAACATCAATCCAAGCCACATTACCACTATTACAATTAATTTCGATCGATTTTTTCCTTACCATCAATTACTCGGACATTTCTGTTAGGCAAGAAATCAAATAAGGATGTCGATTCAGACCGTAACAATTAATCAGAAATTTCATTGATACGAACAAAAACAAAAACAAAAACAGAAACAAAAAACAAAAAAAGTTAATTCAGTCCACCCCACCCCACCCCACCATTACTTTCTAAATATGACATTTAGCTTCTTGTTAATGTTCTTGAGCTTATCTGAATCTCTGTGAAGCTGACTTTGTATCTAAGCATCAAATGCATGTAAATAATGCTATTTCGAGGAAAACAAACGGGAAGGAGAAATTATTTTTAGAATTAGTATTTTATTTTAATACCATTGACTCTCTTCTGGTTCGGTT
>NC_142928.1:86676107-86688607 GCF_046866305.1 Octopus bimaculoides
ATTTATCTGTATGTTCAAATCTTAGCTTTCTACATAACTCCCAGTGAATTAATCTCCTTAGATTATCATGTCTTTTCTTGTATTCTTTCTGCGCCAGTATGTTACATTCGCTTACTATATGAGTTGCTGTAGGCTTGTGGGATGGTACCGAGTCTTGTTGAAACACATAAGGTCTTCCGTTGCGTATATTACCGATCCATGGCTTAACCATTGTGTTCAGAACATCTATGTAGGCAGCAGAGTTTACTCGAAGACCGTGTGGAAAGAAGTGAGGAGGCATCACATGTCCTTCATTGCTGACAACCCCTCCCACCCCCGAACCATGACAGTTGCAGGAAATTTTGTACGCATTACTCTTGGAACTTCCGAAGAGTCTGTACATAGCCATCTGCCATTTCTTCTGTTTACTTTCTGATCTTAATCAAAGTCTGAGAAGAACTAAACGACACCTTTCTCTGTTGGGTTTTTAAGTTTGTTCAGGAATCTTCTAGATTTGATTAAGTGATTTTCCTTCACTGTTTCTGACATGAAATGACATTTTCTCATCGCATAAGATGTCTATCTGATGTCTTTGTGGACAACATTTCGGATTGTTCCTTCTGACACATGGTTTCTTTTGGAATCAACCCCATGGATACTTTGGGATTGCCATCAATGGTCTCCTTTATTTGTTGAATAAATTCTGGTGTTCTAATAGTATCAATGCGCCTACAATGTTTCTGACGTTTTGATACTGGCGATACATTACTGTCTTTAGCCACCAACTCCTTGCAAATTTTGTAGACGAAGGATCTTAGCGACTTTTAAAAATCGTGCTATTTCTAAATTCTAAATTGCTATGTTCAGCCTTTATAGCCACAATGACTGCGTGCCTCTTCATTTATTGTGTAATCATAGGATCTGCCATTGATAATTCTGAAATATAGAAAATATTAAGTTGATAAATATACTGCTATAATAAAATTAACATATGTCCTCAAAAACCTTATGCACCCTGTATACACATACACACACACACATATATATATACACACACACTTATATATATATATATATATATATATATATATATATATATATATATATATACACATATGTATACATATATGTATATATATACACACACACACATATATATACACACGCACGTATGTATACAGACACACATATATATGTATATATATACACACACACATACATGCATACATATGGTGGGTTTCTTTCAGTTTCAGTCAACCAAATTTACTCACAGGGCTTTGGTCGGCCCTGGGGTATAGTAGAAGATACCCAAAATTCCTATCCATGCCCGTACCTGCATGTGTGTATATTTGTGTATATACACACACAATACACACACACACACACGTTATATTTTGTTTTGTGTCAATAGATTGAGGTCGGTGTATTCGACTTACTTCATCCCCTAAACTTGCTGGCCTTGGGCCAAAATTTGAAGCCGATATTTATACAATGCAGTATTATAAATCCCTTTCAACCGATTTTATCAATCAGTTCTGTATACGTGTGTTTAAAAGAAAAAGAAAAAACCCACCAGTTTTGACACCCATGAGAAAGGTTGGTAAGAAAAGCGTGGCATCGGCTCTTTACCAGTAGCGGTCAGAAGGAGTTACATCTGGTTTTTGATTGTCATAAAAAAAATGGAAAAAAGAAAGACCGTGAGAAAAACCCCAAGAGAAAACTTTTCTTCGTTATTATTATGCCCTTTGGTTAGGGGTCAGGCAATGCCATAATGGCGTATGAAGTAAACGCTTGTAGAGCGGGATTGGGGCCTGGCCGAGCGGGACGGTGTTGATGTGTGTGGTAGTGGGGTGGATGGGAGAAGGTCAAGAATTTGTTTTCCCAAGCTCTTGTGTACGAAAGTGATTTGTAAATCTACTGATATGGATCTATAATACAGCATTATACATACATACATACATACATACATACATACATACATACATACATACATACATGAGAGAGAGTGCAGCAAGAAAAATCTTTTTCGGATTTATGATTTACTGACAATGTAAGCACACACACACGCCCACATACATGTGTGTATATACACATACATGCACATATGTGTGTGTGTGTATATGTATGTATGTGTACACACACACCCACACATATATATATATGCACAAACACACACACACATACACTTTCGTACGTTGGTTTATGTAGGAAGAATGAGGTAAGAGTGTCTATTGAGCACCCCTATTTTTTTCGAGTATATATTTGTATGTGTGTGTGTGTGTGTGTGTGTGTGTGTAACTGAAATTGAGAGCTTGTCTTGCAACTCGAATCTCACGCCACTGCATTTCCGTCAGATGATCTCAGTGGTGTGAAACTCAAGTCCTCAGACAAATCCTGTTTCAGTTCCAATATTAAAAAAAGTGTATGTGTGTACGTACGTATGTACATTCTAAAATATCAATATAAAATCCAATTTTACTGTTGTTTATTTGCCAGGCAGCCTTTAAATACCATACATAAATTATCATTGACATTTTAGCCGTTATCAACCATTTTTTTTTTATTATCAGGAATATTGTATATAAAAAGAGTTTTTGTAGACTGTGTTTTCTCTTTTAAGATGGTTGGGAAATTTCGCTTCCAATTCTACAGGCCGATTGATTAAGTAAAAGCCTCTTCGTCAGCTAACCCATCTGTAGCTTCTTTCAAGATTTTATTTAATTATCTCTGTTGAAATAGCCTGCATTAAATTTTTCCTCATTTGAACATGTAACCTTGAACTAAAGATAAAATTATATATTTTAGTGCTAATGATGTTGTATTACATAATGAATATTTTGTTTTTCTTGATTCGTTTTTCAATTAGAATTTTTTATATTGTAACAAATGTTTTGTTCTTGCGAGTTCAAAGAAACATTAAGACACAGCGATACACATACGCACGCACACACAGTCACGTTTTAGTATTTGGGCCCTCGGTGGCTAATAAAGAAATGAGTATTTGTATGAAGTATCAGAATCAAAGTGTTTGCCTCATTATAAAATTGTATGTAATCTGTGTGTGCTTGTGTCTGTGCATATGCATGTATGCATAAGTATGTATGTATGAATCTTTTAGGCAGAGAGAGAAGGCGTAAGAGACGAAGAGAAAGAAGAACGGAAGAATGGTTGTGAGCATTTTATATTGTTTTAGTTATGAAATGTTCCACCACTACCCTACTTGGTAAATATTAATATGATGTTAATATAGTATGAAGAAGATATTTATTTGAAAGTAAATTCGCTTTGAATGCTAAATGAATTAATTTTTTTTTAAACCAAATTTGTTGTTACCATTTACATATTTTTACAATTTTCTGTTTGAAAGCCAACATATAATTTCAAAACAGTACAAGAAATGACAGATTGCATATTAAAATATCTTACACTTATTTAGTTTTACGCCTCGATATTTTGAATTCATATCTTCACAAAATTGACCTGGACTTTCAGTCAATGGAATGTACTGGAGTCGATTCAACTGACTTTATTCATCCCTTGATACCTAAAATAATAATAACGCTCTAATTGTACATAGTGCTCAGGTGCATTACAACTCATCAGAAAAGGTAGCCAAAAGTGCATGTACGGTTCATAGAATAACATATTTAATGCAGTATGTTTGCTAGAAATATTTTTGTACTGCAATAAAAGAAACAGTAACTAATTTTAATTTTTTTGTTGAATAAATGTAGCTATGCAGGACACATTTTGATTTCATCAGCAAAGCACAAACTTCAACTTATTTGCTGAAGCAGTGATGGAGAAAAATCACTAAATGTGCAAGTTTGTACACTTTTTGATGTAGAAAATAACATTTTGAGAATCAATGACTCAGAAAAACCATACATGTTAAAAACAATAGTTATGACAGTATTGATATATTTAATGTAAGAAACAAATAGTGTGAGGAAAACAAAAAAAAAGTGGGGGAAGACTAGTAAAATTGATAATGAGGTCATAATAAGAACAAAACATGTTCAGAATTATCTCCCATATTTGTGTGAGTAATGAAATAATTTTTGCCATGGAATACTATTCTTTTTTGTCCTTGTTGCTTAATTATTTTCAGTTGGGTTTAATGCTCGTTGCATACATTAGAGCTTAACTATTACCTTACATATTTTAGCATAGGTCAACTTGTTTAATAAAATTGATGAAAGTGTATTTTCAGCATAAATTACAAATATTGATTTCTAACTTTATGCATCTTTCAATGTAAGAAACAATCTTTGTTACATATTTCTTTCATATAGAGAGGAACAAATGAAAATATGATGAAAGTTAAACATTAAGGAAGTTCCACATTTCATGTCACTTTTCTGAAACTTTGTATGAGACTAAATGATCTTTTGAGCCACTTATCTCAACAGAATTACATGACTTTTAAATCCCTTATCAGCTGGTGTGCTTGTAGTGCCTAGGTGGTTACTTTATTATTGGAATGTTCCATTATTATTTATGTATTTTAATGTGTCACTAATGCCATTAGTCTTTCTATCAGCACAGTATTTTAGACTAAATCTATTTCATCCTTTTCTGTTTTAGCATATTGGTTTGGTTTATAAACATATTTACTTAATATGATAATGTTAATATTTAACCAATGATTAAAAAAAAAAAAAAGAATTAACACAAAAGCAGCCATTGGTTGTTTGAGACTTTTATTTATTTATTTATTTAATTGCATCATCATCATCATCATCATCATCATCATCATCATCATCATCATCATCATCATCACCATCATCATCATCATCATCATCATCATCATCATCAACGTTTTAACATCCATTTTCCCATCCTAGCATGGTGTTTTTTGAAGCCAATTTTCTATGGCCAGACATGTTTTCCCAGAATACTGAAGATGAATGACACTTCTTGTATGATAGTGAAATGCAATGTCAAAGCATGAAGACACAAACTTACACTCACTCATACATATATATATATACATGCATACATGTGTGTGTGTGTGCAACAGACTTCCCTACAGTTTCCATCTACCAAATTCACTCACAAGGCATTGATGGACCAAGGGTTATAGCAGAAGACATTTGCCCCAGGTGCCATGTGATTGGGAAGCAAGCTTCTTAACCACACAATCATACCTGCATTACTGTATAGTACTCATCAAAATAAGGATGGGATTTGTTTCTGTCTCGTTTCAGCAATTCTTAACCTTTCTGCTCGAAGCTTTGCTCCATTTTCTTATGTTTCATTTTCTCTTCTTTCAATTACTCTTATTCCTTGAGCTCTGCATTCATTTCTACCCTGAGTTCTGCATTCATTTCTACTTGTATTTTTTATTTTATTTTACAGCACATCTTTCCAATTTATGTCACGCGTTGGTTTCTTCTTCACCTTCTTCACCTGCAATTGCCAATAGTTTATTTAAAAAAGCAAGTTTTTCTTTTATTCACCCTTATGCTCTCATTTTCTTACTTTCCAGTTAGCATAAGTTCCCTCCATTTTTATCATCATCATTCATTTATCATCGTTTAACGTCCACTTTCCATGCTAGCATGGGTTGGACGATTTGACTGAGGAATGGTGAAACCGGATGGCAACACCAGGCTCCAATCTGATTTGGCAGAGTTTCTACAGCTGGATGCCCTTCCTAACGCCAACCACTCAGAGAGTGTAGTAGGTGCTTTTACGTGTCACCTGCACGAAGGCCAGTCAAGTCTGGCTTACAGTTTCTCCTCTCTATCCTGTTAAACCTGCTCCCTCTACAAGTCTCTGAACCTAAACCACCAACTATTCATTGGTCATATACTTCCTGTATTGAGGACATCTAGTATATTTCACTCCTCTCCAAAGTCATGTGTGTATATGTGTGTGTGCATGCATGTATGTACTATTAAATGCATGTTTGCATATGTGTGCGTGTGTGCATATATACATGTGTGTGTATATATGCATATATATATATATATGTGTGTGTGTATATATATATATATATATATATATATATATATATATATATATATATATATATACACACACACACACACACACATATATATATATATATATATATATATATATATATATATATATATCTCGAAAGAGAGATATATATATAGAGAGAGATGTTTGTATGTATGTGCATGTTTCTGAGTATGTATGTATATGTGTGGATGGATGGATGGATAAAGAGATAGATAAACAGGCAGGCAGACAGACAGACAGACAGACAGACAGATACATACATACATTCATACATACATACATACATACATGTTATATGTGTTTGTGTTTGTATGTATCTCTGCTGTATATCTGTATACATTTATATATAACTAGCAGAAATACCCGGCGTTGCCCGGGTTAAAGAGAATAATGAAATCTAAAAACGCCGTCTAGACTACGCATCATTTTTATATATAGAGATGTATATACACACACGCACCCAAACACACGTATATATATGTATATCAATATAAATATATGAAAGTCAATGAAGTTTCGTAAAAGAAGGTGATCATGTACATACTTTCTTGCTGTTGTGATTATGACACCTCATTGTAAACTATGTTCCTTGTTTTCCCTTGTGGAGCATATACAAATAGGTTTTTTGTTGCTGCCCACTCTTGAGCAGCCAACATACAGTTGTCCATGTGAGAAGCAGGGCTCTTCCAAGAGAAGACCAGCTACAGACAGTGTTTGACCCTGATATTTGTTTATGGACATGGCAAAAGTCACACGAAGGGGGAATTGTAGTCTTCTGAATGTAAAAGGAATGTCTGCTCCTGATGGAGTAAGAGGAATTCTTGGAATAAATACGTCATCCCCTTTTGCACATCCAGAAAGAATGGTAGCCTCGATAACGTGTGGCATCATTTTCTGTTATGTTCGGGTTAAAATTTCATCAACATCAAAAATATATGAATTTTCATGGGAGTTATGGCCGTTATGCAAAAAATATAATTTCCAAATTTCACAAAGATCCATTCAGTACTTTTGACGTAGTTTTGGATAAGAAAACAAATGACTAATGTGTGTGTTTGTGTGCATGTGTATGTGTGTGTGATGGGTGTATATATGATATAGATATCTGTATGCATGTATATATGTATATATGTGTACATATTACATGTACATCTATATATATATATACATCTACACATATGTATACATATACATGTATGTATAGATCTATATATATACATATACGTGTACATCTATATGTATACATATACATCTCTCTCTCACTCTCTCTTTCTCTCTCTCTTTCTCTCTCTCTCTTTCTCTCTCTCTTTCTCTCTCTCTCTTTCTCTCTCTCTTTCTCTCTTTCTCTCTCTCTCTCTGAAAGTATCTGTCATTACAGTATCAAAATGGTGTACATATACATGTATATGTATACATATACATCTCTCTCTCTCTCTTTCTGTCTCTCTCTTTCTCTCTTTCTCTCTCTGTAAAAGTATCTGTCACTACAGTATCGAAATGTGATTGTTTCAGTTAGTGGAATAGTTTCATTTTTAAAGTGAAAGTATTTGACATGAGTGTTTTTGTTTCACTTTTGACACGTAATACTTAAATAGTGGAGGAGATATTATGTTGCCGTGTACTCGAACTCTGCAAGAAGTTAATTATTTTTTTTTACTAAAACACAACTGGAACCCTAAGTAAGGCATGTGTAAAATTTGAATGAAATTGGTTGCGTAGTTCTCGAGTTTTAGGGATTCACACAGACAGACAGACAGACAGACAGACAGACACACACAGACACACATTCTCATTTTTATATATATAGATAAACGTATGCATTTTCTGTGGTATAAATTATTAATGAAATATTCAGATTCTCAGTAAAGCATTATAATAGAAAAGAAAAAGAATTTCAAGTTTATTTTTCTCCACCAACTTCAGCCAACCATGCCATTCCTACCAAAAAATATCACATAACATGATAAAAAAAAATGCTGGTTAGTTTACAAAAGGATAGGTTAATTTAATGTGCCTGTTAAATGATTATTTAAAATTTTTTTTCGTGCGGGTGACACGTAAAAGCACCCACTACACTCTCTGAGTGGTTGGCGTTAGGAAGGGCATCCAGCTGTAGAAACTCTGCCAAATCAGACTGGAGCCTGGTGTTGCCATCCGGTTTCACCAGTCCTCAGTCAAATCGTCCAACCCATGCTAGCATGGAAAGCGGACGTTAAACGATGATGATGATGATGATGACAGAGTTAAACTGAAAGAGAGCATTGGATTGCTACCTGCATGGGCTTGAGAAAACTTGGAGCATGACCAACCCCCAAGTTTCATTCCATGGGGAGGCTATCTATGTAGCTTCTGATATCAGATATAATGTTTTAGTTTACATGCTGAGATTTGTGTGAAACTATGATCGGTATTTATTTAATAGCTTTAGGTACTTTCAAACCACAAACACATACATATATATTATATGACATACATACTAATACATGAATTTGCTGAGCTATAACAAAACAAGAAATGCAAAACAAACAAAAAAAAAATGTGTCTAACTAACCGAACAAGTTGGAAGGTTATTGACTTGTTAAATGTATGTAGTTACATAAGGAGCAAATTATGTTAGTTATTGGATTATGTTATTTCTTCAGCAAAAAAATTGTGTCTTAGTATATACATAAGTAAATGTAATAAAGGTAATCAACAAATGACAGTGAATCATTATCATCATTATCATTTTAATGTTCACTTTTCTATTCTTGCATGAGTTGGACAGAATTTGTTCAGGCAGATATTCTATGGCCAAATGCTCTTCCTAAAGCCAATCTTCACCAGTTTCTGAATAACGTAATTTGAATGTATATCAATATTAATTTAAGGTTGTTTGTTGTATTGTTAATTGGTTTCTTCTTTCCTTAGTCTTTATTCTGAATGGTCCAATAATAATACTAATAATAATAATAATAATAATAATACCAGGAAACCCCCAAATGGCTGAAGTTCAAAAGATAGTGCTCATGGGAACTGCCCATATCCTACGTAAAATACTGTCTATGTGATCTCAAATTTTAGAACAAACACATAATTTTCTTATGGTTTCTTAAACATTCTCTAGAACAACACTGTACAAATCCAAATATATGGTACCCTAGGCATAACACCTACATGAACTTCTAACTTGTTGTCTCTTGAGGTCTCTGGGTGAGACTTGGATCCAACTTGTACAAATGCAAAGCAAAAGTCAAACATAAAATAATAATAATAATAATTTTTATTATTATTATAGAGTGAGAGAACAGTGCATGCCATTAAAGTGACACTGGGGTACAAATATACGAAGCCCAATATACCTATCATGACTACCAGTCTGATAAGGGTACACCAGGCACATGCATCACAACCATATGTGCACGACATGGTGATTTCATATCAAGATAAACAGCGCATGACCTCGCAGGTGGGGCCCAGTTAGAATTTTCTTCCGGTCAAGTAGCCCATCCCGCTCAAAAGGTCCCTGAATAAGGTTTGTTTAAGGATGTTGAGCAAAACACCCATGTTTCCAAAGATGAATTATTCAAACCCCAAAGAATTCCTCTCAACACATGGCTATTATGCTCTCCCACTACTTCTGCTCATGATCAGAGATGCACATATCGTCAGCCACTAAAGGACATGCTCAACTGGTTAAGGTCAAACAACTGATAAGCAAATCTGTGGTACTGAGCAGAATATTTGCTGTAGCCCATCTTTTTATACCAAGACAAAACAATGTACATGATAACACTTCCAATCAATTAAGATCAGAAGCCATGAGATCCACTGCCAAGTACTGCATCCAGGCATTTATTATTATTATTATTATTGTTCAGTAGTTTTATTTTTATAACGTGCTTTCACTTCACTACCGAGCGCAGCTCTGTGCGCCTTGGGTATGTGCTGTGGTTTGCTGTGGTGCTCTTATGTTTACTGTATTGAAAGTGTTTTGCGTAGAATGTGTGCAGTACCCAGTAGTGCAATTTTCTGTATGTTATATATATTTGTAAGTCCTGGTGTTTTTGTTATGTATTTGTCTGAATATTTTTTTATTATACCTAAAATAGGAATTGTTTCTGTTTTTAGATTCCACATTCGAGTTATCTCTATTTCCAGGTCTTTGTATTTTGAAAGTTTTTCCATTTCTTTTAGAGAAACGTTGTCATCTGCTGGTATTGATACATCAGTTAGAAAGCATTTTTTTTCTTCATGATCTTTGACAACTATATTATTATTATTATTATTATTATTATTATTATTATTATTATTATTATTATTATTATTAAACAGTTAAAAAAATGCAGAATAGATATTGATTTCAATTCCATGAGACTGGTGTAAGTCGATCACCCCAAGTACACTACTAATAGTTATTTTATTGACCCTGAAAGAATGAAAGGTAACATTTGCACTCAGGAGCATTTGAACTCAGAATGTAAAAACAGATGAACTGCCACTAAGCATTTTGCCCAGTGTGCTAACAATTCTGCTAGCTTGCTACCTTAAATGCAGAATATATACTAACAACTGGAATACCTCTGTTCATAGGTCTGCTCAGTCAGGGTTGACCTAGGATTAAACTATAACACAATGTGTGGTAAAATATGCTAAGTCTAATAGTCATTGTAATTCTAATTCCAAATTTAATTATATACATGGTCTGTATCTAGATCAATTATATGCAAATACCACACCTAACCCTAACCCTAGCCCTAACCCTAACCCTTCTCTGCCCTTAGGAAAATATGTAAAATATCCTTACTGCCTGCAGTTAATGATTTATTTCATCTACCTCTTCTCACTGTTGATAATAATCTATGTCTTTATGCAAACACTTATTTTGTTTCCAGTACCTTAGGAATGAAATTATGTTGTTATGTGTTAAAACACATCCAAGTGGTTATTTCACATGAACACATGAAACCTACACAAATGCATGCACTTTACTAATTAATCACTAAATGACTGAGTTGAACAAAATGCATACATACATAATATAATTACTGATTTTTTTTCTTAGCTTTTTTTCTTGTCAGTTGAGCAATTTCTAAATTTCTTAACCAAGAGAACAGCCACACCCAACATTTCTAGACTTTCCACCATGTTTGGTGCGCGATGTGAAATTCCATGTGGACAGTGCCTTTGTGCAGGTATTTAACAAGAAATAAAAGCTGATATAATATGCATAAAACTGCATGCTTAGAAATAATAATCTTAAGACAACCTTAATAGGATTTGTGGAATGTAGGCTGAAGAATAAACAGTCAATGGACTAGTTTGAAAGAAAATTTTCAATCCAAGAGATGAAAGTTAAATATATATTGACTTATATGTAGAAAATTTAACTAGAAGATTCCCAGTCTAAAAGGTTTTACTATAAAGGATAGCAACATTTCTTTCACTTAAGTTCGCAATCGTGAGAGACCACTGGTATTCAATGTAACTAAGAAGAGTAAGTTCCAGTACTAATGGAAATTACTCTTCTTGTATTACAATGTAAAGAACTGATTATTTTATAGGCACTTATATTATTAATGATATTCCTTAGTAGATCGGCTGTGACATTGAGTGACAAGGCTGGTTCTTTGAATTACAAGTACAATCCATCTGGTGGACTTCTACACAGTATTCATCTTCTTTATTTCACTTCCTCAGCTAGAGTATAAGACACTTTCCTAGTATGCTGCATAATGGTGTAAAATCTGGGATTTAATGACTGCACGTGGAGGCGCAATGGCCCAGTGGTTAGGGAAGCGGACTCGCGGTCATAAGATCATGGTTTCGATTCCCAGACCGGGCGTTATGAGTGTTTATTGAGCGAAAACACCTAAAAACTCCACGAGGCTCCGGCAGGGGATGGTGACGAACCCTGCTGTACTCTTTCACCACAACTTTCTCTCACTCTTTCTTCTTGTTTCTGTTGTGCTTGTAATTCAAAGGGTCACACTGAATATCCCCGAGAACTACTTTAAGGGTACATGTGTCTGTGGAATGCTCAGCCACTTGCACGTTAATTTCACGAGCAGGCTGTTCCGTTGATCGGATCAACTGGAACCCTCGACATCGTAAGCGACGGAGTGCCAACACACAATGACTGCATAGTAAATGTCTTAACTATTTGTCCATACCTGCATCCATTACACATAAGATTTTTTTTTGCTTTATGTGGATGAAAGATAATTATCTCCTGTGAGAGAGTACTAGTCAATTGCAGGTATCTTTCCTACAAAAACCAAGTTTGTTTTTTCCATGTCAATAAAATGGGTATGGAAAATTGTCTTAGCAAGTGATAATTAAAGGCTCCTTGCTGTATAAGGACTCATGACATATGAGCCAGTAGTCTTGTGCATTATTTGATTGGAGATTTTGCGCCATTAATAGTTTCATTTAAACATACAACATTCTGATAAGAGAAACAGATTCAATTATTAACTTTGATTATTCTCAAGCATAAATAATTATGTGCAGACGATTTGGTGTAGCGAACAGTAACCAAGTAACTA
>NC_142928.1:86691107-86771107 GCF_046866305.1 Octopus bimaculoides
TGAGATCATTGCCAGTGCCGCCGAACTGGCTCCTGTGCAAGTGGCACGTAAATTACACCATTTTTAGCGTGGCCATTGCCAGTACTGCCTGACTGGCCTTCGTGCCGGTGGCAGATAAAAGCACCCACTACACTCTCGGAGTGGTTGGCGTTAGGAAGGGCATCCAGCTGTAGAAACTCTGCTAGCATGGAAAGCGGACGTTAAACGATGATGATGATGAACACAGAAGAGATTTCAACAGAGAGCAGAAAGAACCTTACCAAAAACATTTTATATTCTCCCAATTACCCCCACCCCACCCCAAATGTTGCCTTGGGTCTAAGTTAGAAATCATAATTATTCAAAATTATGATTTCTAACTTAGACCCAAGGCAACATTTCCTTTTTTTAAATATAATGGTGGTAGAAGTCTTTTAATAATATTGATCCTTGCTCTTGATCAGTACTTAACGACTTGAAAGAAAAAATACCAGTCTCCACAGGAATTGAACTCAAACATGAAAGCAATTAATCTATTGCTATACTGATTGTGTCACTCCACCACCCTGATATATATACACAAGAATAAGAAGCATATCTAACATAGATACAAGACCATAAATTTAGTGGGAGGGGTTAATTGATTAAATCATCCCCAGACATTGAACCTAAGTAGATTTATGCAATAGCACTGACTCTGTACATTTTCCCAAATGTCATACCTACACTCAGCAAAGAAAGTAAATTTTTTAGCTCTTATTGACTGAAAAAATAAAATCATTTAAACTGATAAACAAGAATTTTCTAAACCTTAATTTGTACAAACATGGTATAATGTGATTTGGACAAAACAGTCTTTCATAAACTCTTCTTGTTGTATTGAAACATAAAAACATGAATTATATTCTGATTATACATTATGAAATGTCTCAGAAAATATATTCTAGCAATGCAAAATAATAACTGTTAATGAGTGATATAAGATCTATGGTACAAATGCCCACATAAATGCTTGTACATTGCAGCATTTTTATCATAATATACATGCACATTCTCTCTCTCTCTCTCTCTCCCTCTCTCTCCCCCTCTCTCTCTCTCTCACACACACACACACGCATGCACACACATTTAAACACACATGTGCACACACACATATGATAATGATGATGATGTATAAATGAATGTATGCTCTCTTCTCTTTTCAATTATTTGAGCTGATATCAAAAACAATGCCACATTTTGAACCTGGGTAAAGTCTTGCATACTTTTACTGTTCTACCTGCAGATTGTATTTGTAATGCGCATGTTTTCTGGTTGATTACTTTTTCTGAGAACTCTCATTTGTGTGTGTGTGTGTGTGTGTGTGTGCGTGCGTGTGCGTGCGTGTTTATAAAGTATAAATGTTGCAACAGTATTAAACAGTTGCAAACAGTCAGATTAACTAAAATATTGAAAAGCTAAATTCAAGTGACTACAACATGTAGGATATATATATAGCCTGAAAACTGTATGACAGCTGAATGTTTGTAACTATTAGGTCGCTTCAGTTATATGCTACTGCTATGACAGATTCAATGGCCTAGGCCACTTGAAGGCAAGACAACTTGCTGAAACATGACTTGTCATTCAATCATAGACAACAGTTGCTGGTTAGGGAGCAAAAATGTCTGGAATAAAATTTTTTTGTTGCCTGTCTGTGCATGTGCTCACTCTCTGTCTATCTGTCTGTCTGTCTGTCTCTGTCTTTGTCTTTGTCTCTCTTTCTCTCTCTCTGTCTGTCTCTCTGTCTGTCTCTCTCTGTCTGTCTCTCTGTCTCTCTCTCTGTCTCTCTCTCTCTCTCAAATGGTTGGCATTTGGAAAGGCAACCAGCTGTAAAGAAACAATGCCAAAACTGACCTCGCCTGTACGAGTGCCATGTAAAAGGACTCAGCCTGCTCTGCAGAGTGGTTGGTATTAGGAAGGGCATCCAGCCATGAAAACAATGCCAAAACACATTCAGAAGTATGGCACAGACTCCTGGCCAGCTCCTGTCAAACTGTCCAACCCATGCCAACATGAGAGGAGAAGTAAATCTGCCTTCAACTCAGTCACACGCATGTGTTTCACTTATTTTTTGTGTGTTTTATTACATAAAGTTCACCAACTACCTACCCTGAGTAAGTTCTGATGGCATGTGCCTGATATATATATATATATATATATATATATATGAAGATTGCCTCATTTTGTCATATAATAGCCATCTCATATTAAATGATAGATAACTGCATGTCATTAGATTTAAGTGACCAAAGCTTGTACAACATTTTTGTGCCACTCTCTTGGTTGCTGTAGTAAGATCCAGTGACAAGCAAAGCAAAATGTCTGTTACTATTTTGAGTGCAAGTTTTATGTCAGAGTATCTTTCTCTTAGAAGAGCTTCCTTCCATTAAGCTTTGTCCAAAGTAATGAGAGCCTCCTCTACACCTGGGAAATCTACTTAAAACATAAATTAGACCCTGGCAGGTATTAGCAATGTGGTCAGAACAGACCTGGGAGTGACGGTAATTAATAGGTGACTCCCAAACTGAAGCCTCACCACCGGGTGCAGTTTTATGTCATGCCCAGGACAATATATGTATGTATGTATGTGTGTGTGTGTTTGTATGCATGTATGTGTCTATGTATGCATGTATATTTGTATGTATGTATGTTTGTATGTATGATTGTATGTATGTATGTTTGTATGTGTTTGTATGTATGTGTGTATGTATGTATGTTTGTATGTATGTGTGTGTATGTACATGTAAGGATGTGTGTGCGTATGTGTGCGCATGTTTGTGTTTCCTTGACTTGACGTCACATGATATTTGTAAATGAGTGTGACTGTCATACGAGCAGTGTCAAGCAGTGCTATTCATTATTTATGTTATTTACATTTGACAGATATTTGTCCTCTTCTTGTTTGTTGTTAACACAACGTTTTGGTTGATATACCCTCCAGCCTTCATCAGGTGTCTCGGGGAAATTTCGAACTAGGATTCTCATTCCTAAGGTATTTTTCAATGTTATTATTATTATTATTCAGGTCACTGTCTGGAATCGAACACAGAATCTTGGGGTTAAGAGCGTGGGCTATTAACCCCAAGATTCCGAGTTCGATTCCAGGCAGTGACCTGAATAATAATAATAATAATAATAATAATAATAATAATAATAATAATAACATTGAAAAATACCTTAGGAATGAGAACCCAGGTTCTAAATTTCCCCAAGACACCTGATGAAGGCTGGAAGGTATATCAGCTGAAACATTGTGTTAACAACAAACAAGATGAGGACAAATATCCGTCAAATGTAAATAATGTAAATAATGTACATAATTCCTCATCTCTTAAATATAGAACTGTAGTTTTATTCATTTCCATTATTGTGCAAGATGTCTGACAAAGAGGAAATATTACCTCGCTTGGAAACAGGTGAAAGTTGACAACGGGAAGGGCATCAGCTGTAGAAAATCTGCCTTAAATAAACTCTGTCTGACCCTCACAAGCATGGAAAATTGGACATTAAATGATGATGATGATGATGATGATGATGGTGGTATACCACTACTACTACTGCTGCTGCTAGTAGTAGTAGTAGTAGTAGTAGTAGTAGTGGTAGTGTGTAAAGGTTGCAAGCTGGCAGAATCACTAGCATACCAGACAAAATGCTAAACTGCATTTTGTCCATTTTTACATTCTTAGTTGAAATTCCATTGAGGGTGACTTTGCTTTCTGGGTCGATAGAATACATATCAGACAAGTACTGAGGTTTATGTAACTGACTTCTCCTTTACCTCAAAAACTGTCAGCCCTGTGCCAAAATTTGAAATCATTATCATCAAATGCAAATAATGTACAATACAAATAAGGTGATGTTTTTTCAAATGCAGAATTGCAGTTAGAACAGCAGAAACACTGGGTAAATTACTCTTACAAAGCGGAAAAATTTATCAGCAAATAGCCATGGGACTCCAAACCCACATCCCTCAAGAATCTGGCAGAGTGCTTTACCATTAAGCTAAACTACCCACTGACAAATTCGTCTGCAATTTTAGATGCTAAATAGCTACTAGAACAACTACATGTAAAACAGGATGACAAAGTGGAGAGACACTTGACAGTATGACAGTGTAACGAAGGTTCAAGTGGGCTTGCAGCCTGATCCGGAAATGGAAAACTAAGGCATGCTGATATAGTTGGAGCAACATAAGAAGTAAGAGCCGATCTAGGGTCACACAATTTCAAACCATTTTGCATGAGCAGTGGAGAAAAGATGAAAGAGGCAGTGGTACACAAAGCAAGAAAGGAGGGAAAAGGAAGGCGAAATGTACATTTGGTGTAATGTAGTCTGCAGGGACAGTGCCTGAGATGGGAGGAATACGTGGTCAGTTGCAGAATCTCATAGAAGGAACTTTGAGTTTGGGAACAAGCAAGAACATTCTTCCTGATTAAGTCTACCTTTGACATTTTGCCTAAACCGGCCAATTTAGTCTGGTGGAACATACAAACGACTGATGAATGTAGATGCAGAGAGAAAGTGACAATGAGACATGTTCTGTCTAACTGCAAGCTAGCACTATACAGATACACATGGCATCACAGTCAAGTTCTCAGTGTCATAAGTGCAGCACTCAAGGAGAAGATCGAGGGATACCATAGGGGAGAGTACCCAAAAGGGGAAAAGCACGGAAGGGTATATTTTCAGAAGGAGGAAAAAATACATAAGACCAGGCCTTCAAAAAAAGTATACGAGACAGACGAAAGATGGAAGGGATACTAGGAGCTGGCTGTGGATTTGGAAAGACTGTTAATACTTCCATTCATAAAAACAACAAAAAGACCAGACTTAATCCTATGGAACACAGAATGAAAAATTGGAATTTTGCAAGAGCTGACACTGCCATGGGAAGAGCAACAAAAGAAGAGGTATGATAGATTAATCAAAGAGTGTGGGGAACAGGGGTGGACTGTTGAATATTACCACCTGGCAGTGGGGGCTAGAGGCTTCATTGAAAGGAAAATGGTGACGTTATTTAAAAGGTTTGCATTTTTGAGCTCAGAGCTGCGAAATGTAATAAGGAGGACACAGGAGGCAGCTTCTATATATGGCTGAAACGAGAAGACCTGAAATGGCTTCAAAGCCATAACATGCTGACTTGGAAATAGTGTTGCTAGGGGAGGCTTGCTGGCACTTAAGCAGTGTTACTGTTTGACAGGTGGACCAAGGGAGCGATCTCGTTCATTGCACGCCCTCCTCCCCAATGGTTTGAAGGGTTGTACGACCAGACAGCTAGTTGATTCTGGCTACTGGAATGGAAACTAACACAACACTGTTGGAAGATAGGCTTAGTGAGGGCACAAGCCAAAACTATGTGTCCTTCCCCTCTATTGGTCAGTTGAAGTTTAGATAGTGTCATGTGACAGTTAGCTGGTGTTGGCTACTGGAGCCTACTGGCGAGTATTTAGAGGGAAATTTGGCAGGATGGTCATTCGCCTGCTGACATTCATTGATGCTGCACTGAAGAAACCAAAGAACAAAAAGCCAAAGAAAAAAGGAGAAAGGAAAAACGCATTCAACTCCAGAGCTGAAAACGCCTCCGAAAGGGTTGGGGGCCACCACATTGAAAATGGTAGAGGAGTAGGGGGCAAAACCAGATGCGGTTCCTTTTGATGATGTCCTTTAACCATGGGATCCTATAATGGGGCTGTTGAGGTAGCAAATCATGAAATATAGTTGGAATTTCTCCAAACTAACATTTATTTTTATTAGAAGCATTGAAATGTGTATCGTGCAATACAATACACGTTTCAATGCTTATAAAAAACAAATGTAAGTTTGTTTACATTTATATACATGTTAATATAAATATAAATATATGTTTATGTAATATTATACTGCTCAAATGGCACCAAATCTTTCCGCTACTAAACTGTAAGACATTTACACCCCTTCCTACCCTCCCTACAAAAAGATGTGAATGAGTTCATTGAGGAATATCTTCTCAAAAACGTCCTCATTCACTGCATTCACAAACATATTGCTCACTTATAATACATTAGCATGCAATTTGATAAATATAGATTGGTTACTGTATGTACTTGGTCTATTTCCAAGTGTCATTACATGATCTAGTTTATGGAAACTAAATCATGTATTATTAGATTATTCTTGTTTTGATCACAAAATTGGTAATACATTGCTTCCATTTTCATACTTGCATCTTTTGCTTTTCTTTTTGAGATTGTCAATATATATTATTTTTTATCAATAGGCTGTGATAAAAAATGGCTGTGTGGTAAGAAGTTTGCTTCCCAACCACATGGTTTCAGGTTCAGTTCTTGAATAGCATCTTGAGCAAGTGACTTCTACAATAGCCCTGAGCTGACAAATGACTTGTGAGTGGATTTGGTAGAGTGATACTGAAAGAAGTTAGCTGTATATACATATACATACATATATATACAGTCAGTCAAGCAAAAACTAAAGTCTTAATAAGTAGGAAGGTAGACAAATCACAAATCCCTTCAAGTAGATGGCCCTGCTCAATCTGTAGAAAAGGTGTAGGTAGAAACTCTACAAGATGTAGCTGGTGTAAGCTATGGACACTAGCCTGGGCAAAGTTCAGAGAGCTCCTACCACTGCTGGTGACAAATGGGCTCTTGCTCAGAGTAAAAGGTAGACAGTATGACACATGTGTACAAACAGCCATGCTACATGGCAGGGAAACATGGGCTGTGACTGCTGAGGACATGCGTAAGCTTGCAAGGAATGAAGCTAGTATGCTCCGCTGGATGTGTAATGTCAGTGTGCATACACAGCAGAGTGTAAGCACCCTGAGGGTCATGTGTTGTGTATGGACGAGGACAGCTGTGTGAAAAAGTATCACACCCTAGCAGTAGAGGGAAACTGTGGAAGAGGTAGACCCAGGAAGACCTGGGATGAGGTGGTGAAGCATGACCTTCAAATAGTCAGCTTCACGGAGGCATTGTCAAGTGACTGAGACCTTTGGAGATATGCTGTGCTTCAGAAGATCTGGCAAGCCAAGTGAGACCATAACCGTGGCTTATGTCAGTACAGCATAACTGGCCCATTTAAGAGTACTCTTCAATCATTGGGCAATAAACTGCTCTTGTGAAGACCTGTTGACAATACTGCCTGATTGGCACCCATGCCAGTGGCATGTAAAAAGCATCATTCAAGTGTGGTCGATGCCAGTACCTCCTGACTGGCCTTCATAGTATGTAAAAAGCATTCACAACACTCTCGGAGTGATTGGCATTAGGAAGGGCATCCAGCTATAGAAACTTTGCTCGATCACATTAGAGCCTGGTTGAACCTTCTGGCTTGCCAGCCCTCAGTCAAACTGTCCAACCCATGCCAGCATGGAAAGCAGATGTTAAACGACGATGATGATGATGATAATGATGACATACATCCAATTCTGAGAAAGGTACCTGGTGATTATGGAATTTGCTGGAGACAACAGCTAAATCTCCCTTAAATCACAGACCTTTTTGCCTAAAAATATAAAAATTTTTTTTTTTTTAACTGAAATGGCTTTCCCCATCGTTTTTGTTCTGTAGGACAAAAAAATTGACTGAAATCAGTCCATTTGGGAATCATAAATTTTCAAAAATTTCTTTTCCTAAAAGGCTTCCCCCCCCCCCCCCCCCCATTATTTCCAAGGCTGTGATGAAAAAGATTGGAAAGATCCCTGTCAAAAAGAGAAAATCAGTTAAGACTTAGCAGTTTGATGGTTACATTTTAAAAATCCAAATCTTAGAAAGTATGATTTATCTTCTCTCTCTATCTCTCTCTCTCTCTCTCTCTCTCTCTCTTCCCCTTTCAATTTATGGATAGCTCCTCAATTATTTGGCCAATTATCTAAATAGTACATTTATGTCTCATAAAGTTTTAATTACATTGCATTTACATAACTGCCCTTACAGACATACATTTACTCTCAGTTATATTTAACTCATATAAAGTCCTCTTTAGATTTCTTTATCATTTTGATCTTTGATTCAGAAATATATGTGTGTATGTATAGGTATGTGTGTGTGTGTGTATGTGTGTGTGTGTGTGTGTGTGTGTGTGTGTGTGTGTGTGTGTGTGTGTGTGTCCGTCCGTCCGTTCTTGTTCTGTTGATAAGTTTTGTTATGTTCTGTTTTTATGCAATGCGACCTATACTAATGTTGAAAAGAGGCCAATAAACTTCATTTATTGCATGTTCACTGCTTAGGTTTAAGTGAATATGTAATAAGTTTCCATAACAACCTGTTAAGAATAAATGATGGCATACTTGGAATATAAAGACACTCTTAATAGGTTTCTTCACATGCACTAATAATAAGAATGTAATCATCATCATCATCATCATCATCGTTTAATGTCTGCTTTCCATGCTAGCATGGGCTGGACAATTTGACTGAGGACTGGTGAACCAGATGGCTACACCAGGCTCCAATCTGATTTGGCAGAGTTTCTACAGCTGGATGCCCTTCCTAACGCCAACCACTCCGAGAGTGTAGTGAGTGCTTTTACATGCCACCGGCACAAAGGCCAGTCAGGAGGTACTGGCAACGGCCATGCTTGAAATGGTATATTTTACGTGCCACCTGCACAGGAGCCAGTCCAGCAGTACTGGCAACGAACTTGCTCGAATGTCTTTTCAATACTTCAATCCCAATGTCTTGATAAATTGTTGGAAACAAAACTTTAGATATCGCTTATTATATTAATAGAGCAAGGTGGCAAGCTGGACGAAATGCTTAGCAGTATTTCATCCATCGCTATCTTCTGAGTTCAAATTCCACAAGGGTTGACTCTGCCTTTCATCCTTTTGAGGTCAATAAATTAAGTACCAGTGAAACACTGGGGTTGATGTAATCGACCAGTCCCCTCTCTCAGATTTCAGGCCTTGTGCCTTTAGTAGAAAGGATTATATTAACAGAGCAAGCCTATATCAAAATTACTGGAGACTAGTCTTTCAATGGGGCTAGCACCATCAATATGTGATGATGAAGGGTGGAATTTATTATTAATCTTGTGTTTTTGTAATAGTGTGTTCGCATGTAATGGATGATAGATTTCTACAAGTGCAAATACTCTGAAATATTTGGCAAAAAAAAAAAAAAGATCACAAAACACCTTTTAGTTGCATTTCTTAACACAGAAAAGATTTTGATAAGCATCTGATCTTTGTAGCCATGTGGTCAACAAAATGGCCAGCTGTGAGAAGATGTCTCAAGAAAAGTGTTATTTCTGGGTTTTTTCTTTATGAGAGCTCTAAAATAGAACTTTAGGTAAAAGTAAATGTTTACCATGGTTCTCTTATTGTCACGGTTTTCAGAATTGACAAGCTCCAATATTTATTTCAGCTTAGTGCAGTCCTTTGGTGCACCAGCTTCTGTCAAACAGTCCAACCAATGCCAGCATGGAAAACAGACATTAAATGATGATGGCGGTGGTGATGGTGATGATGATGATGATTCATTTCACATTGGAAAATCAACTCCAGCACTGAAATTTGAAAGAAAAGTTTGTAGTTAAAATATATAAAAGTGAAATTGCCATTGTCTAACACCAGTTAGTAATAGTATCCACAAAACCCATAAACTTGTAAGAGCTAAAAATAGCAGTTACTATAGATTGAATGTCTATAGAGTTAACTCTCTGAAAATAGATCAATCTTGTTATTTTGCCTAAGAGAAACAAGAAGAGAATGAGTCATAGAATAATGGCTAAGTTTTAAGTGGAATTATAAATGTTTAGTAGAAAACTACCTCTATTAGTTAGCAACCAAGTTCTTTTATTTTTGTACTGAAGACAAAGTGTATCAGACATCTGTAAGAGGTGTGATGCAACTGAAACATAGCAAGTGTTTTATGACATGGGATTGAAGAGAAATTAATTTAGCCTATAATAATTGACATCAAAGGCATTAACTGATGTATGCAGGGAAGATGGTTGTGTTTGTAAACTTCATAGAATGCATTGGTTCATGTGAAGGAGAAATGAAAGAATATAGATAGTGAGATATTTAATAAGATTAACAATTTCAGGAAATCAAATACAATTCTGAAGTAATATGTTTTCAGAGATTATCTAAAGCCACAGAAAATTAATGCCTGGAAATAGAAGAATGATATGGTGAATGGATAAATGTTACTTTAGTGTTATGATACAGATATTTATAACAAAGTCAGTGAGTGCAATATAATTTGTAGAGAGTTCAAAAGAATCCAGTATGCAGACAAATATGATAAAATGATGCTTTCAGTGTTTAAGGTAGTGATGAAGCTCAGTTATAGAAGATATTTCTCAAAAGAAAAATAAGTTAGACTGAATTTTATGTAGAATTTCATAAAATGTTCATTTTGATTAATTTGAAGGAGCTAATTTTAAAATTAGTCACAATATCATCATCGTCATTATCATCTGCTTTTCATGCTGGTGTGGGTTAGATGGGTTAGAGGAGCTGGCTAGGCAGAAGACTGCACCATACTTCACTGTCTGTTTTGGTATGGTTTTTTTTATGGCTGGATGCCCTTCCTAACATCATATATATATAATAATGGTGAATATTATTACAAAATACTTTTAATATCTATTGCATGACTAAGGCAGTAAGCTGGCAAAATTGTTAGCTCACCAGGCAAAACACTCAGAAGCATTTCTTCTGTCTCTATGTTGTGAGTTCAAATTCCACCGAGGGCAGCTTTACCTTTCATCCTTTTGGGGTTGATAAAATAAGTACCAGTTGAGCATTTGGGTTGATGTAAGCGACGTACCCACACCCCTGAACTTGCTAGCCTTACGCCAAAATTTGAAACCAATTTCTACTGAACAAATACACCATCATCATTTTCTATCCACTCTTAAAAAATAGCTATTAAATAATACAAAAAAAAAAAAGCAGAGCTCAAATTACTATGGAACATACACCTATTTTATAGTAGTTCTCATTCTGATTATTTTATAGCAAGAGATTCATATCTCAGTAGTAGCAATCTATCATATTACAGTAACATTTTCCTTTTTTTTTACTACCATCTTCATCTCTCTTTGAAACCTCATTTTTCTCTTCTTTTCAGTGAATATTTATAATAAAAATCTAAATGAACATGATTTTATATACATTTCAATCTAAATTTTGAATGCAGAGTTTTAAATAAGATATTTATATACATAACATCTAAGAAGCTTATATAAAAGCTTAAAAATGAATAAGAATGCATCATTAAATTTTGAACTGTTTTTATTGAATTTTAGAATATTTGTTCTTAAACGAGATGTTTTATCTATCATTCAATTAAAATATGCCTTAATTTCATCATTGTCATCCTCATCATCTCAAACACACACATACACACATATTTATATATATATATATATACATACACACACATACATACATACATACATACATACATGCATACACACACACACACACATACATACGTACGTACGTACGTACATACATACATACATACATACATACATACATACATACATACATACATACATGATGGGCTTCCACGCAATTTTCTGCCTTCCAAATTCATTCACAAGGTACTGGTCAACCTGAGGCTATAGTAGAAGACACTTGCTCAAGGTGCACTGCAGTGGAATTGAACCTGAAACTACATGATTGCAAAGTGAACTTCTTAAACCACATAGCCATGCCCTTTGTTTGCAAACATTACACTTCTCTTCATCGTCAGCATAAGATTTATTTGACTATGGGAATTATTTGTGGCCTAATGCTTTTAACATCTCAGCAACAGTTTCTGATAGACCTGTTGTTGTCTTTGCTTTATAGCCTTGCTAACCATACTGGATTTAACCTTAATTGTGGTCCTTTTCTCTGGTTACCCTTGCAGTAATCTTAACTAATCCACCCTTATCTATTACATTGTGTAACAAAATTAAATTTTTAAAAAATTATTTTTGTGTTTGGTCAGTAAGTGCTATTTCCTATTTTCTACTATCTAGAAATCAAAGGAAATGACTACTATTCCCTTCAAATTTTGCTTTTGTGACCTATTTTCCATTACATTTCAGACAGGTTCAGGACCAAGTTGCCGATGCAGAAATTTCATTATAGCACATATTCTGCTCAATACCACAGATTTGCTTATGAGTTGCTTGACCTTAACCACTTGAGCATGTCTCTTAGTGGGTAATGATATGTGCATCTCTGATCATACCAGGAGTAGAGTTGAGAACGATTCTTCAGGGTTTGAATAAATGTAACAAAAGCAAAGTTTGAAAGAAATATTATCCATTTTTTATACATTCTAGGGGTAAGCAAATAGGAAATAATAGTTGCTACCCAAGGAAAAAAAATCATGTTACACAGTGTCATGTATCTGCTACTCACTGTAATATCTCCATCTATCCTTTGGTTTAATGTCACTGATAGTAAGTGTGTAATTAATACTTTGCAGTGATATCCTGATTCATATCAACAAACTACTTCATAGTTCATGCTTCTTGTTCTCATTTTTTCTAAGACTTAGGAGGGGCAGGTGGCCTTCATCCTTTTGAAGTTGGGTGAATTGGGGACGTGAAAGTCACCCCCAAGATGTGGCCTGAATATTTGCAGTAGAGCAAACTTCATTTAAGATACCCAAAGGCCAGGTGGTGATGTTAAAGCAGTTTGTTGGATTCAGTTTAACACAAATTAAATGGCACAGTATATTAGCAAATCAGCTACTCTCAGGTTCTATCCTTGATAAATACACCTGACACTTTCCTTTCCTTCCAGGTTTGTCAATTAGCTTTTATCATGCTCTACACAACTATTGTCCATCACCAAACCTGGACAGTAGCTTGCAGCATGAGGTCAATGCCTTGTTGACCTATGACCCCTCTGTCCTTATTCTCTACTCTGCCTCATATCTGAATAGGTGTTACCTAGTGATGTTTAGAAGTTTTACCTAACAAAGGTGTCTTTTATCAGCCATACTTTCTTTCCTCTTGTCTTTTATTGCTTCTAAGTCCTCTTCATTCTCAGTTTGAAGTGACAGAGCCAGTTATTTGCCAGTTAAAAATTTGGCATTCAGTCTTCTGCTTGTCTCTATTTACCGGTTGGAAAGTACAAACTTATTCTAGCTGAATGCTCACCTGAGTGAACACTTGAAAGATGGTTTTCTAATGTTAGTGTTACGAAGGATAAGGTAATTTGCATCTCTCTTCATTCCTTGTGTCATGGTCATAGCTTCCAGGCACATCATTATACCCATCTTTGTATTTTCTGACATAACCAATGAATTTTGCCAGTTATGATTATGATACCACTGTCAACAATACTCAAATAAGTATACATAACACTTTGCCTGTCAGTTAATTCTACACATGGGGCACAGGTAGATATCATAGATGCCATTACACTGTCATTACTAATACAAATTTTATTATCCTATTACTTATCCAGCCATTCTTGATTGTTCCACCTACCCACTCTTCTACTAAGGTTATACTAATTCTATTCATATAAGAGAATCTGTAATTCTGCTGTATGAATAATGCTGGTATAATCTGAATAGAATTTGTAATTCTGTTTAAAGTTCAGTCTTTTCCAGCTACTCTCACCAATTCTCACAGAATGCAGCCATGTAGCTTCTTTTAAGTAAAATATCTGTGCTTATCCATCTATCAACACCCAGAATAGAGTCACCTCCCTCTCTATCAAATATACTCCTACTCAGTCGAAGGGTTTTTTTTCCTTTTCCTTCTTTATGTTGTCTTGCAAGTTACTTGGCAACCACATTAGTGCTGGTGTCACAAAAAATAAAAAGCATCCAGGACACATTATAAAGTGGTTGGCACTAGGAAGGGCATCTTGCCATAAAAACCATGCCAAACCATACACTCCATACATCCACCAAGCACTTCTCTATCATGATAATTACCTTACATGACCCACCCTTTATTGGGTTAACAGTACAAAGATTGACCTAGTATTAACAACTCAACCAGAAGAAGGCTACCATTGATGCTACTAAAAATTATGATAATTATCATTTTAATTCTAACTTCTCTGTTCACATTTGCTTTGATTAAAAAAAAAAATGCTACTTAAATTCAAGATTAGACCAATTGGAGGGAAACTACTTAGAAGTACATTGAGATCTGTTTACTTTGCTATCAGATTTTATTGCCTAATCTGTCTCTTCAAAAAACAAATATTAGCAGATAATGAGCCCCGTGGAAAATTACTAATAGTGAAAGAATCATTTTCTCGTTAAAGAAAACTTTCATCAATCAACAATACAAGATACAAATAAAAGTATGCGGATCAGTTTCATGTTGAAGCTGTCATTGACCACAGATGGAAAACAGAGCTGACAGTTATCGGTTGCATAATAGTATAGCTTTCTTTGTGTTCACCTTACTAGTGACTTGTGTTGAGTGATTTGTAATTATGAAATATACTCCAACAGATTATACTATCTTATAAGCATTGCTATCTGCTCTGTTTTGTCAGCCACAGTGGAAGGCAAGAGAAATTTTGTTTGTGCAATTGATTACCCTATTTTTATACACCTACGAGGAGATGATGACAATGATGATGATGATGACAATGGTGGTGGTGATAGTGATAATGGTGACAATCATCGTCATCGTGCCGTTTTTGCCACTGACGGTGATGGTGATGACACTGCTGCAACCACTGATGGGGGGAATGATGATGATGGTGATGATGTTGATGATGATGACGATGATGATGATGATGACAATGATGCTGATGATGACGATGATGATGATGATGATGATGATGATGATGATGATGATGACGATGATGACAGTGTTGGTGATGATGATAATGATGATGCAGCCACTGACAGTGGTGTTGATGACGACGAAGACAATGACGATGACGACAATGATGATGATGATGATGACAATGACGTCAATGATGGTGATGATGATAATTAGGGTGGTGCTGGTGGTCATCATTATCATTAATGCAGCTGACAATAATAATTAATATTTATGATGATGGGGAGGAAGATGATGATGATGAAAATGATAAAGGAAGAGTAGTTGTAGTAGTTTAATAATAATATAATTATATTATAAAAGCCAACTACTCTACTCTTTACTCTTTTACTTGTTTCAATCATTTGAATGTGACCATGCTGGAGCACCACCTTTAGTTGAGCAAATCGACCCCAGGACTTATTCTTTGTAAGCCTAGTACTTATTCTATTGGTCTCTTTTGTCGAACTGCTAGGTTACAAGGACGTAAACACACCAGCATCAGTTGTCAAGCGATGTTGGTGGGGACAAACACAGACACACAAACATATACACACACATACATATATATATATACATATATACGATGGGCTTCTTTCAGTTTCTGTCTACCAAATCCACTCACAAGGCTTTGGTCGGCCCGAGGCTATAGTAGAAGACACTTGCCCAAGGTGCCACGCAGTGGGACTGAACTTGGAACCATGTGGTTTGTAAGCAAGCTACTTACCACACAGCCACTCCTATGCCTATAAATGTTTATTATGCATTATCTTTAAAAACCAAGATTGTCTCTTGCTGTGTTATCTGTTACCTTTTATTACAAGACACATTAACAAATTAAAAAAGGAAATGTAATTTTAATATCAATCTATTTTTTGGTTTTCAAAATGTCGGTATATTTTACAAATATAAAGTATAGATGCAGACATGACTGTGTGGTAAGAAGTTTGCTTCCCAACTACAAGGTTTTGGGTTCCTTTCCATTGTGTGGCACCTTGGGGAAGTGTTTGCTGCAATTGCTTCAGACTGACTAAAGGCTTGTGAGTGGATCTAGTAGATGGAAACTGAAAGAAGCCCATTGTTTGTCTGACTGTATGTATATATGTATGTATGTGTGTGTATGTGTATGCATGTGTGTATGTATGTGTGCATATGTCTGCATGAGTGTGTGTGTGTGTGTGTGTATATATATATAGAGAGATAGATAGATAGATATACAGATAGATAGATAGATATACAGATAGATATATAGATAGATAGATATACAGATAGATAGATATACAGACAGATAGATAGATGTGTGTGTGTGTGTGTGTGTGTGTGTGTGTGTGTGTGTGTGTGCATGTTTTTGCATGTGTATTACTGTCTCCTAGCTGTGACATCACATTATAATTGTAAATGAGTATCACCATCATCAAAGTGTCTTTCATTTCCACTATTCCAAGACATGTCTTCTCATGGGGAAACATTACCTTTGTTGGAAAGAGACGAAGGCTGGTGACAAGAAGGGCATCCAACCATAAGAAATCTGCCTTTATACATTCCATCTATCACATGCAAGCATGGAAAAGTTCTTGTTAAACATTGATGAAAATAGATTAATAATTAATAAGAAAATATGTTGTCAGAATCGTTTTTTCTTCCCCGTTCATCATCATGTGATGAACCTGGACACATCATCAGTGATAGAGTCATTGATGACAGATGTACTAAGTCTTTCAAAAATCAGATGCTTTCATCCATGTGAACCAGCCAATGCTGATCAGACACAGCTTGTGCCCAGTTAGTAGTTTGTATTACTTCAGGAAGTAACTTCCCATCAATGGATCACTTCTTCATCCACAGCCACATTTGAAAAAAACCTCTGTCGCCTCCATAGCCAATTTGATGGCCTTCTCCCTACTGATCTATATGATGCCCAGCATGCTGTAGGTTTTACTGAGAGACTGGCATTTCTTTTTTTCTTTATCTTTTATTTTTTTCAGTCATTGGACTGTAGGCATGCTGGGGCATTGCCTTGAAGGATTTCGTTGAATAAACCAACTCAAATACTTATTTTTAACTGGTACTTATTCTATTGGTCTTATACCAAACAAATCACCATCAGTTGCCAGGTAGTAAGGGACAAACACACACGCAAAAACACTCTCTCTCTCTCTCTCTCTCTCTCTCTCTCTCTCTCTCACACACACACACGCACACATGCAAATAAACAAAGGGTTTCCACACAGTTTCTATCTACCAAATTCACCCATAAGGCATTTGTTGAGCTAGGGCTATAGTAGAAGACACTTACTCAATGTGCTGCACAGTGGGACTGAACCTGGAAGCATATGATTGCCAAGTGAGCTTCTTAACCACACAGCTATCCTTTTTTAGCATCTTTATTTTTCTTCTTATTTGTTTCAGTCATTAGACTATGGCCATGCTGGGGCACTGCATTGAAGAATTATAGGCAAGCAAATCAACCCTTACACTTATTTTCTCTTTATATAAGCTTAGTACTTATTCCAGGAGTCAAATTGCTAAGTTACAGGAACATAAACACATCAACACTAGTTATCAAGCAGTGGTCAAACAGTGTTAGGACACACACACACACACACACACACACAGATATGACAGTCTTCTTCAAGTTTCCATCCAGCAAGTTCACTCACAAGTGTTTGGTTGGACTCGAGCTGGCAGAATTCTTAGCACGCCAGGTGAAATGCTTAGCAGTATTTCGTCTGTTGCTACATTCTGAGCTCAAATTCAGCAGAGGTCAGCTTTGCGTTTCATCCTTTTGGGGTCAATTAAATAAGTACCAGTTACGCACTGGGGTCGATGTAATCACTTTAATCCCTTCCTCCAAATTTGAGGCCTTGTGCTTCCAGTAGAAAGGACTGCGGCTATAGTAGAAGACACTTTCCTTTCAGTGCCACGCAGTAGGACTGAACCTGGAACCATGTTGTTTGGGGAGCAAACATCTTACCATACAGCCATACCTGCAGCTGCAGCTGTATTTTTTTACAAACAAAGAAGCATCTATCACAACTAATAACTATCAAAGGAAAATAGTGACCTCAAAATACATCAACAGTAAAAAATTCCACAGAAGGTGTTGAAAGATTTTATTTATCTATCTATGTGTATATTTATTTATCTACTTTTAGCTGCTTATGTAGATTTAGTTAATTAAGTCTCCTGAATATCTATTAAACACTGTATAGTATTTATTTCAATTTAATAAATTTTTTTGTTAAATTTAGGTTTTGGAACCACTCCCTTCTGTTTTCTGTAGCTTTACTTTTTCTGCCAATCTCTAATGTTTATTATTTCATTTCTTCTTTTCTTATTTCCTTTTGTTCATTCTTTTGGCCTTTTTACAAAGCATATGTTATTATTGGCTTTACTAATGCCATACTCATACACACTTGCCTTACATCTGTATTGCTTATATTTCTCTTTCCATATATGTATATATATGTGTGTATGTATGTGCATGTGTGTGTGTGTGTGTGAACAAGTGTGTGTATGTATGTGTGCGTATATATATATATATATATATATATATACATGTATGCATACATTATCATCATCATCATCATCGTTTAGCATGGAAAGCGGACGTTAAACGATAATGATGATGATGATGATGATGATGATGATGATAATGTATGCATACATGTATATATATGTATGTATATGTGTGTGCGTGCATGCATGCATGCGTGCGTGTGTGTGTGAATGTGTGTGAATGTGTGTGAATGTGTGTGTGTATGTGTGTGTGTGTGTGTTATGAAAGTGAGTAAATAGCAGTCAGACAGGTGAGCTGAAGATATATTTTGGCAGAGCAAATGTATAAGTAAATATTTTAAAATTTGAAAAAATTATGATAATAATAATAATAATGATAATAATGATAATAATAATATAATAATGGTATAGATATTGATATTATAGATGTATCTGTTTAGATATATCCACTTACAGACTGCTATATACATGCATACATATACTTATTTTAACAGGTGTATACACACCTAATGCAACCAGAGATTATATCTTAGAGCTATGAATAGTTTTGTTTCTCAGGGAAATATTACTTTCACTGAAATCGTTAGATATATATTTCTACACTAAAAAGCTATATAGATGGTTGCCAATTCCTCAGATGTTTTGTTTAACCCTCTTCTCCCTTCCTTATTACTTTCTCAATAGTTTCTTACCCACACACACTCTCTATATCTCTCTCACTCTCTTTCTTCCCCTTCTCTCTCAGTGGATTATAACTGTCTTTCTTTAACTGATTTTTTATTTTTTCCTTATGTAGTTTCATACATTTCATGTTTGTTAAATATTTGTTTACAGCAGATCTAAAAAGTAACATCCTAGACTGAATATGTCTAGTTCAGATTTTCACTGTTTTGGGTTCAAATACCATTTATATCAACCTTAAGAAAATAAATATTAGCAAAATACTTCTTGGATTGATCAAAAATATACATTTTTACCTTCAGGAACTGGTTATGTGTCCAGTTGAGAAGAATTACTATTTTTGTCATTTACTTTGCTTTGCTGTTATGCCAGACAAGTTTCTAAACTAATATGGTTTAGAATTATTAAAAGAAAGTTTCATAAACAGGAATAGTAAATCTCTGTGAGGTTTAGTATATGACTCTGTCCCGTTGGCTTCACAGCAAGTTTGGGCAAGTATTTTCTAGCATCACCCCAGGCTAACTGAATCCTTGCAGGTGGATTAGGTAGATGGAAACTGAAAGAAGCCCAGTGTGTGTGTGTGTGTGTGTGTGTGTGCGTGTGCATGCACGTGTATATGTATGTGTGCATCTGTGTTTGTGTGTATGTGTATCTGTTCATGTCTCCTTGCTTTGGCATTGGGTGTGATAGTTGTAAAATGATTGTCATACAAGCAGTGTCATTCATTTGCAATATTCTGTGAGAACATGTCTGGCCATGGGGATATAATACATTGGTTGGAAAAAGGTGAGGGTTGGCAACAGGAAGGGTATCTAGCCATAGAAAATCTGCTTCAATAAACTCTGTTCAACCCATGCAAGTATGGAAAAGTGGATGTTAAACTACTGCTGAGGATGATACATAAAAGTATGTATACATATATATTATATGTTTATAATATGCCATCCGGTTTCACCAGTCCTCAGTAAATCGTCCAACCCATGCTAGCATGGAAAGCGGATGTTAAACGATGATGATGATGATGATGATGATATATATATATATATATATATATATATATATATATATATATATATATATATATTTGTGTATGAATGGATAACATATATATATATATATATATATATTTGTGTATGAATGGATAACATATATATATATATATATATATATATATATATATGGGAGAATATACAAATAATAACAACAGACGAGGACAGGTGGTGTAAATAACAAAAGTATATATTAGTATGACGCTCAGTCTAAGTTACACAAAAATGAAAATAACACTCACATCTCATTTCACAGATATATTTACAAAATTACATAAAAATATCTTGAAATACTAAAGAGTAAATTTATTCAATAAAATTGCCATTGGCTTCAGCCTCGGCCTCCAGGCAACATCGGAATCTCCTGCAACTCTTCTGGATAGTCTCTTTGTTTAAGTTGGTGAATGCTGCCATAATCCTTGCCTTCAGTTCATCTTTGGTGTATTGTAAAATAACTGAAACAAGTAAAAGAGTAAAAGAGTATACATAGGCAATCAAATCACCCACCCAGTATCTTGAAGAACTTAGTTGAAAGCATTAGTAAATATATACTTTTGATGTCTTCAATGAAGATGTTTTTGTGGATGCAGCTAGGTATTATAATGAAGCATTCAAGATTGGTGAGTTCTCTGATGAGATTCATCATCATCATCATCATCGTTTAACGTCCGCTTTCCATGCTAGCATGGGTTGGACGATTTGACTGAGGACTGGTGAAACCGGATGGCAACACCAGGCTCCAGTCTGATTTGGCAGAGTTTCTACAGCTGGATGCCCTTCCTAACGCCAACCACTCAGAGAGTGTAGTGGGTGCTTTTACGTGTCACCCGCACGAAAACGGCCACGCTCGAAATGGTGTCTTTTATGTGCCACCCGCACAAGCCAGTCCAGGGGCACTGGCAACGATCTCGCTCGAAAATCCTACAGGAGCCAGTCAGGCGGTACTGGCAACGGCCACGCTCAAAATGGTGCATCTCATGTGCCAACCGCACAAGAACCAGTCCAGGGGCACTGGCAACGATCTTACTTGGCTTGCCGGGTCTTCTCACGCACAGCCCATTTCCAAAGGTCTCAGTCCGTAGTCATCGCCTCGGTGAGGCCCAATGTACGAAGGTCTTGCCTCACCACCTCAGCCCAGGTCTTCCTGGGCCTACCTCTTCCACGGGTTCCCTCAACTGTTAGGGTGTGGCACTTTTTCACGCAGCTATCCTCCTCCATTCTCACCACATGTCCATACCAGCGCAATCGTCTCTCTTGCACGCCACAACTGATGCTTCTAATGTTCAGCTTTTCTCTCAAGATACTTACACTCTGACGGGTATTCACATTGACATTACACATCCAACGGAGCATACTGGCTTCATTCCTTGCGAGCTTACGTATGTCCTCAGCAGTTACAGCCCATGTTTCACTGCCATGTAGCATGGTTGTTCGTACGCATGCGTCATACAGTCTGCCTTTTACTCTGAGTGAGAGTCCCTTTGTCGCCAGCAGGGGTAAGAGCTCTCTAAACTTTGCCCAGGCTATTCTTATTCTAGCAGCTACACTTTCAGCGCACCCACCCCCACTACTAACTTGGTCGCCCAGATAGCGGAAGCTATCGACTACCTCTAGTTTTTCACCCTGGAATGAGATAGAAGTTGTTTCCTGTTTGTTTGCAGTCTTTATTGCACCTGAACATCTGCCACAAACAAAAACTAACTTGCTAGTTAACCTGCCTTTGATGTTGCTGCACCTCTTATGTGTCCATAGCTTGCACCGGGTACATCTTATAGAGTTACTACCTACTCCTTTTCTACATACTGGGCAGGGCCATCTACCTGAAGGGGTTTGTGTTTTATCTACCTTCCTACTTATTAGGATTTTGGTTTTAGCTAGGTTGACTCTAAGGCCCTTCAATTCTAGACCTTGCTTCCACACCTGAAACTTCTCCTCTAGTTCTGATAGTGACTCCGCAATTAGGGCAAGGTCATCAGCATAGAGGAGCTCCCAGGGGCAACCTGTCTTGAACTCCTCTGTGATTGCCTGGAGGACTATGATAAATAAGAGGGAGCTGAGGACGGAACCTTGGTGGACCCCTACCTCTACCTGGAATTCATTGCTGTACTCATTTCCAACCCTCACCTTACTGGCAGCATCTCTGTACATGGCTCGCACTGCTCTCACTAACCATTCTTCTATCCCAAGTTTCCTCATTGACCACCAGATAAGGGATCGGGGGACCCTGTCAAAGGCTTTCTCCATGTCAACGAAAGCCAGGTACAGAGGTTTATCCTTAGCTAGGTATTTCTCTTGCAACTGTCTCACTAGAAATAAGGCATCAGTAGTGCTTTTACCTGGCACGAACCCAAACTGCATCTCATCTAAATTGATTCGCTCCCTAATTAGTTGGGCTATGACCCTCTCTGTAACTTTCATAACCTGATCTAACAGCTTGATGCCTCTGTAATTATTTGTATCTAAAGCGTCCCCTTTACCTTTGTAGCAGTTGACTATGATGCTGCTACACCAGTCATAGGGTATGACTCCTTCGTGTATCACCTGGTTCGTAATACGGGTGACTAGGCTATAGCCAACACTGCCAGATATTTTGAGCATCTCTGCAGTGATTCCTGATGGGCCGGGGGCTTTCCCGGTCTTCATACTCTTAATTGCTTTATCTACCCTGGTACTATCAACTCGGATAGCTGGTCCCTCTATTGGGTCGACATAAGGCAGGCTCTCTTTCTCCCATTCATTCTCTTTATTAAGCAATCTATCGTAGTGGCATCTCCAGACCTCTTTCTTTGCATCCTCATTTAATGCAAGCGTACCATCATCCATGCGAACACATTTCTCTCCTACAACATCACTATTCTCTCTCCTACACTGTCTTGCAACACGAAATACCTCGAGTCTTTGGTCCTCACGGCGCAGAACATTGGCAAATCTTTCCTTATCTGCTTCCCCTCTGGCTAAATAAACCTGTCGCCTAGCCTCCCTTCTGGCACATTGGTACAATTCCCTGCTACCACCGTTCTTCCAGTCCTTCCAAGCCTGTTTCTTTTGTCTAATAGCCCTGTCTACCTCCTTGTTCCACCACCACGTTACTCTGGGTTGGGAGGGGACCTTACACCACCCACAAATCTGGTCGGTGGCTTTCAACAGGTTGTCCCGCAGAAATCTCCAATTGTCTTCCACGTTGTATGATGCTATATCCCCTTCTATTTCGTTAAATGCTTCAAGTAACTTGTCTCTAAGTCTCTGTCCGTTTGCAGGGTCTTTAAGCTTCCACACCCTTCTTCTCCAAGCCTGTCTAATTCTGGGCACCCATTTTGCCTTGATCCCAAAGTCGCTAACTACTAATCTATGTTGTGGGGTACATTCTTCGCCAGGGTAGGTTTTGGCATTTATAAGCCGCCCTCTTTCCCTATTTCTGGCGAGGATGTAGTCGATTTGGCTAGAGTGTCTGCCGGAGCGGTAGGTAACTAGGTGACTGGCAGGTTTCCTGAAGTTGGTATTGCAGACCATAAGATTGGTTGCATCACAGAACTCCAGCAGTCTGGTTCCCTCCTCGTTGCGGGAACCGAAGCCATAGCCTCCATGTATGCCATGGAAGCCCCCAGCACGACGTCCGACATGACCGTTGAAGTCTCCAGCCACAAAGAGAAGGTCCCTGTCACTCGTCGACGAGGTAGTTTGCAAGAGGGTGTCATAGAATTGGTCTTTCAGACCATCTGGTAGCCCAGGTTGAGGTGCATAGGCTGAGATGACAGTAGCTAATCTATGATGAAGCACTAGTCTGATCTTAAGTACTCTGTCACTTACTCTAACGACCTCGATTACCTTATCCACCCATTTCTCCGCTAGAAGTATTCCTACGCCCCCGACCCCGTCAGTGTTCCCTGCCCAGAAAATCTTGTACCTGTGTTCTTTGCCTGTGAGGAACCTTGCAGAACCTCCTCTCCATCTTACTTCCTGGATGCAGCACATATCTACGCATCTCCGTTCAAGCATCTCAACAATTTCACCAGATCTACCTTTCAGCGTGCCGACGTTGAGAGTGCCAATCCTAACAGTATGGGTGTTGGGGGTGTGGGCCTGTAGCCTGGGAAGGGGAAAAGCAGTGTCGTGTACCTGAAAAGAAAACTTGCAATTGGAAGAATTCATAAGCAAAACAGTACCTACAACCTGCAAACATTTCTCAACCTTAATGCGCTTCCCAAAGGTAGGGGAGAGGATGGCCAAGGCCACTAGATGGGTTCCGGGAGACAGCCGAGGTTGACAGGATGACAGAGGAATGAACTTCCGGTGGAGGGGGCGGGATGACAGAGGAATGAACTTCCGGTGGAGGGGGCGGGATGACAGAGAAATGAACTTCCGGTGGAGGGGGCGGGATGGCAGAGGAATGAACTTCCGGTGGAGGGGGTGGGATGACAGAGGAATGAACTTCCGGTGGAGGGGGTGGGATGACAGAGGAATGAACTTCCGGTGGAGGGGGTGGGATGACAGAGGAATGAACTTCCGGTGGAGGGGGTGGGATGACAGAGGAATGAACTTCCGGTGGAGGGGGTGGGAGGGCGGGTTACCGCCAGCGAGTAGATAGGGCTCTTAATTGTAGATTTTAAATATTTGAGAGACAACAATGCATAAATCGTAATTTTTAAAAGAGCAATGAATTCTGGGTGATTAGAATATAACGTAGCATGAATTTAGGAAGCTTAGAAAATGAATAAGCATGAATTTAAGACAACAACTGAATTCAATTGAATTTCATGGAGAGAAACAAGATAAATAATAGGGGGCAAAACTAAAGCGCGAAGGTATTATGAGATGTTTGAGGCCGTAAATAAATAAAAAATCTCTATCTTATCTGCATCTTGGGTATTTCGTCGTAGTATGTCAGCGAGATAATTTAGAATGGGTTTCTCATTTATATATAGCCAGAACCTGAAGACCTTAAGGAAAAACTACGAAGGAGAGAGAGAGGATGGAGGGGTAGACAGAGGCATGGCGGGAGAAAAGATCATCATCATCATCATCATATATATATATAAAGAGAGAGAGAGAGAGAAGAAAAGGAAAAGGAACATTTTATGGTACAACTCAGTATTTAATCTAGTAGGCAGAACTAAAATTGCTTGGATATAAAATATAGCAAGATGTCAAGTAGAATCTGTGTTAAGATTTGTTATTTAGCTAGTAAGAATTTCAGTTGTTATATGAGAGGTTATAATGCTGTAAGGCTGAAAAAGAAAGGCAAATGGCCAGCCAAAACCAATGATGCCACTATAAAACTCAAGAATTGTCTATTAAATAGTAACTGTTTGGCAAATCTGACATTTTACAATGCAAAATAGAAAAAACAGCAGAAATTAACCTTAAATATATAATGGACTCAAAAATTGATTTTTTTTAACACAAACATACATTTGTCAATCCTGATAAAAATGCACTCTAGCTTTATTGAGAGTTATATCGTTCTTACATGGAGCAAGTTCTCTCAAATTCAGTACTACCTGGTTGATTGTAGATAAGGCACAACCATACAGGAATGGTAGCTTCAAATCAAAATGTGCTGAAATATTTGTTTTAGTCAAAAATAAACTTTGTTTCAGGGCAGCAAAGATTTGAACAAAAGAACTGAATTCTTAGCACCTGTTATGCACAGAACTAAGTATCTTTTGTGTAAATATCAGCTTCCTTGACTTTCAACCTGGTTCAGGGAAACAAAAATAGTTTGAAGTGCAATTTCATAAAAAGACAGTTCTTAGAGTGACATCTCTTGTTCTCTTGTAAGAGGTTTTAAAGCAGAATGCAGTAATAATTTTTTTTAAAAAAAGACATTTGGAGTATTCCCATGAGAAATGAAATGAAAACTGAAATGATAAATGAGAGCTTGAAACAGCTATTTTTAAATGTATTGCTTGCATGATTTTTTTTTTTTTTAAGCATAAAGATGACCCTTTTCTTGATTGCTTTTGTTTAATATTTCAAATTATATTCAAACAACAGATAATTCAGTAAAATAACAGGTCCAGATTATCAGTTAAAAGATTAAAAACATGAGACATGGAGTACTAGGAAAACTTTCAGTTATAATGTATTAAAGAATACTCTACACTTACATATATTGAGTTTTATAATTTATTACTTCTTAATTAATCAACACACACATACACACACAAATGCAGGTGTGGCTGTGTAGTTTAGAAGTTGCTACTCAACCAACAACCAAGTGATCCCAGGTTCAACATCACTATGCAGCACCTTGAGTAAGTGTCTTCTCCTGTAACCCCAGGCTGACCAAAGCCTTATGATGTAAAATTGAAAGAAGCCTATTTTGCATTTATGTGTGTAGCTGGGGGTGTGGTTATGTATTTGTGTTTGTGTGTACTCTTGTCATGACATCATGCAATGGTTGTAAACGAGTATCACCATCATACAGGCAATGTTGTTTGTTTCCAGTCTCCTGTGAAAAATGTCTACCCGTGGGCAATATTCCTTTACCATAGAAAATCTGCCTCAACAAGTTCTGTCTGGAATTCCAAGCATAGAAAAGTGGACATTAAGTGATGAGGATGGACCTCAGTGGAATTTAAACTCAGAACGTAAAGACAAACAAAATGCCACAGCATTTTGCCCAGCATGCTAACAACTCTGCCAGCTTACCACCTTAACCTGTATGTGTGTGTATATATATATATATATATATATATATATGATATATACACACATATACACACACATATACATACTTAACCAAGGGAGACAACTTCAGTAAGCATGGAGTTATCTTTCATTGAATGACAAAATATCTAAAAGTACAATATAGTATTTAGAATAAAAGGAATTTCAATCTTAAAAGATATTAAATAAGTTAATAACAACATGTTTTATGTAAAAAAAAAATACATTAAAAACTTAATTAGAAATAAGCATGTGTTGAGAAAGAATAGGAGAAAAAATCCTTATACTTACTTCAGTCTTATTCAGACTCAAGTAGTGATGAAAGAACCATTAAATACGTTCTGAGTTCAAATTCCACCGAGGTCGACTTAGCCTTTCATCCTTTCGGGGTCGATAAAATAAGTACCAGTTACGCACTGGGGTCGATGTAATCGACTTAATCCCTTTGTCTGTCCTTGTTTGTCCCCTCTATGTTTAGCCCCTTGTGGGCAAAAAAAAATAAGAAACTGTGAAAGTCTGTTGAAGGGAATGTTCTTGTTGGTGATAGACTTCATCTCTTGTCCAGTTCAACATCAGCAATTTGTCTTCTGGTGCATTTAGCAGAGTTCACTCTGTTGCAGGAGTTCAGGTCACATCTCTCATCTGAAGATAACTTCTTCCTTTTGTTTCATCAGCTTTGAAGACCTTGCAGAATTTAATGGGTTTCTTACTTTGAATAAGCAAACTTTCTATAAAATTTTTGTTAACTTATTCTAATTTCCTTTTTTTAGTTATGTAGGTAAAGGCATGGTTGTGTGGTCAAGAATCTCACTTTGCAACCACATCATTTCAGATTCAGTCCTACTGTGTGGCACTTTGCACAAGTGTCTTCTATTAGCCCTGAGTTGACCAATACCTTGTGAGAGAATTTGAAAGACAGAAACTGTGTAAAAGCCTATCATATGTATGTATGTATGTATGTATGTATGTATGTATGTATGTATGTATGTATGTACGTATGTATGTATGCATGTAATTATGTACATACAGACACATACACGTGTGTGTTTTTGTGTGTGTGTGTGTGTGTGTGTGTGTGTGTGTGTATCTGTGTTTGTCCCCACCACACTGCATAACAACTGTGTTGATTTATTCACATCCTTGTAACTTAGAATTTTGACAAAAGAGGCTGACAAAATGAGTATCAAATGTAGAACTATGTCCTGTGGATGGTCTGCCTGTCTAGCTAAAACTCTTCATGGTGATGCTCCAGCCTGGTCATGGTCCAAAGTCTGAAACATGTAAAAGACAAAAGACATGTTTTAAAGTTATGTTCCAGTATCCCCCTCTGGACTCCTTAGCCTATATTTTTCCATATTTATCTAAGAACATTAAACAGAAATGTATTTCTTAGGAAATCAATTATATCAGCTTCAATTTAACTAGAAGAGCTTTACAATACCCAATATAATTAATATATATCATGTTATACATCATTTAGAGAAAAATGTTTGCTAATCAAAGCAGAAATATTCCATAATAGCTTTGTTGTGCTAAACAATACACTGAATTAAGCCTTGTTTAATGATCAATATTGGTTAATTAGTTACAGACTCAAGTTATTTATTACTATTTCTATTTTAGCAAGTCCTTAGTTATTAGTAAATGTCAGAAAACATATTTAATCCTATCCATTTGACTTGAGACCACTGCAAATAGTTATCTCTTCAGTGTTAGAATATATACGCTTAACATCTTGCTTTCTTTCATATTGATCAATCATCAATATTTATTATGTTTGTCTATGCTTCTGTCTGAGTAGTAAATATAACAAAGCGGTTTTCTCAGTAATATTTTCTTAACATTTCTTTTGTATAGTGATATTTTTTAATCTTGTTTTAGATGAATAGAACCCAAACAACTCTGAGCAAGGCTAATTTTAGATTGTCTAAATGTGTAAATATCTATATACATACATACATACATACATATGTACACACATACATATACTTATACACATGTATACACATATATATATTTGATTAATGAGAGAGATGGAAGATAGAAGATACAAGAATGTTTATTGATCACTACAATTATTTCAAGCCATCTAGCATCGATCCCTCACAGGTTGTTATACTGAACAACTGGTTTAGGAGTATCTGTTAGTGTAGATGTGTCTCTTCAGGGGATTACAAGATGTATCTCATAAAAATAATGTCTATTCCACAAATTTTTTTTCTTGATATGTATATAGAAAAGCAGCAAATTATGGGATACAACACCATTATTATAGATGATCAATAAAAATCAGATGCAAAAAGAAACAAATGCAAAAATAAAGAAATACATAATTCAGCAAAAAAAGTATTAAATGTAACCATTAGCAGATATGAATGATAAATGCCTTTGCTTACATTGTATGGCACACATACACTCATTTGTACAAACTTACACAAAAATATAAGCATACACACATGCATGGTTTGGCACATATATGCTCACAGTGAATTAAATAAATACTTTGTGCTTATAAGAATGGGGAGGTTAGAATTAATTCATCCATACCGTAAAGTACATTATATTTATTAATTGGTTAACAATTACTCAAATTAATTCTCATTGCATTGTGTGAAAGTGCATTTATAAGCATGTAAGCATCTTGACAGTCTTTCGGAAACCCTATTAATGATCTTCTCATTAGTCCGCAAAATAGATAAGGATTCCTTGGAGCAGAATCTACATCTCCTGGAAAGGATATTATACAGTTTTGCATGCTTTATTATGGACCAAATTTGATCATTTTTATCTTCCTTAAGTTGCCACACAAAATCAACCAAAGATGTCGAATACCTCTCGTTGAGATTCTTGAATCTGGTGACACAATTGCAAGAGCGATTCTTGAATGAATCAGCTGTTTTCCCAATGTAACGTATGATCCCCCACCCTTCTGTGTACGGTGCATTTATATACAAGATATATACTCATATATATATCCTTAATGATATATCCTTGAAGATATACAGAGGTTCATCGTTGGGCATTTTGTTTTTTCTCTGCATGAGTATATATTAGATTTAGTTGTATATGTGGCAGTGCTGACTTCAATTTCCAATGCATGCTGGCTATATCACTATTATTGGTGCTATCATGATGTGACCACAGCAGGTATTTTTCATTCTTGTTGGTATTTCCTTTCTTGACATTTTGATGTCTATATTTGTTGTCTTTTCTATTTATTGAGCCAGAAGAAGTATGCTTGTCATAAAATATAGTTCCAGTAGGTGGGTTATTCATATGTGTGTGTGTGTACCTGCATGCATGCATGCATACACATGTTTATATATATGTATATACATGTATATATTTATGTGTGAACCTATATGCACAAAGGTGTATGGCCTAGTGGTTTGAATCTTTCACTTATGATTGTTAGATCATAGTTTCAAATCTCCAGACTGGTTAATATGTTGTGTTCTTGAATAAAACAGTTCATTTCACATTGTTCTGCAATCACTTCAATACTGTGTACCTGTACAGACAATGGTGAGTTGATGGAAGAAATGAGCTAATGTACAGCACACATTTGATCACAATAAACTAATCAACTATTCAGGTTGTTCTGCACGAAGTGTTGGAACCATCATCTGTTGTTTATGACAGGAATATTTGCTTGACTGTCGACTGGTTCATTTCTGCTCTCTTGGGCTATAACCTTAGCATTTACTTTCAGCCCCTGGTTTGACTTATTTTTCCACCTTTCATTTTGTCTTTCAATCTATCTCTTCCTTGTTTCTACCTTTCAACTCTTCTTTCCATTATGTCTATCTTTCTATTTCTCTACTTTCCTTTTGAAATCCTATGTGACGTCATTTTCCATCAGTGTTACTTCTGCATACATTTCGTCATAATGCTGTCTCATAACCAAAAAGGCTTTTACATGCCTCTATATATTTATATATATATAACAACTACTTGTGTTGCTTTCCATTATGTCTTGTGTCATTGTTTCATTTGTTTATGCTTTCATCACCAACTTTTATGTACATTTATTTATCTTAACAGCATTTTGCTGTTGACACCAAAAAATGAACAATCTTATTGATAATGGCACAAAATTGCAAAGATCTTTGGTTGATAACTGATGGGAGATTATCATGTCTACGTCTTGTGTGTGTTTTGTCCATGTGTTCTTTTGTTATTCATCAGCAATTTTTTACTTTTATATGCATGTGTGTGTATATCTATATATACATACATACATACATACATACATACATACATTGTTGTTGTTGGCACTCCGTCGCTCACAACGTCGAGGGTTCCAGTTGATCCAATCAATGGAACAGCCTGCTCGTGAAATTAACGTGCGAGTGGCTGAGCACTCCACAGACATGTGTACCCTTAACGTAGTTCGTGGGGAGATTCAGCGTGACACAGTGTGACAAGGCTGCCCTTTGAATTTCAGGCACAACAGAAACAGGAAGTAAGAGTGAGAGAAATTTGTGGTGGAAGAGTACAGCAGGGTTCGCCACCATCCCCTGCCGGAGCCTCGTGGAGCTTTAGGTGTTTTCGCTCAATAAATACTCACAACGCCCGGTCTGGGAATCGAAACCACGACCCTATGACCACGAGTTCGCTGCCCTAACCACTGGGCCATTGCGCCTCCACTACATACATACATAGATACATACATACATACATACATACATACATACATACATGATGATGGCCATCCACTCGTGACCGAGGAAGACCATTGCCGACCTTCAGGAACATTCTGCGCTCTAGGACTAACTTACATTTTGCATTTATGGCTCCGTTGGTGGCTAATGAGCCCTGCTCTTGATAAGCATACATGACTACAAACATTGCAGATTAAGCTTTCCCCATTCACTATATGAGCCGTGCACTTTCGCGCAACTCGCTTGAGTTCTTCATGCTGGATACGTGCTCTCTCAAAAGTGTTGATGCCCTCCTTAACCTGCTTCCTCCATCTGTGGTGATGACAGGCATTGTTCTCCCATATATATATTTTTTTTTACATACGTACATACATACATACATACCAGGCTACAAGTTCAGATTCATACCCGTGATTGTTGGGGCATTGGGATATGTAACGAACTGCCTCAACAAAAACCTGGAAAAATTAGGGTTCTCAAAACCTGAAAGAAAAAGGCTGATTAGAAGACTACAGATTCAAGCCATCAATGGAACTGTAAAGATATGTAAAACTTTCCAAAAATTTGGCACATAAATACATATGCATGCATCTAGACAGGAAAATATATACATAAAAACGCATCCATAAAACAAACATACAAATCTGCGCATACACTAACACCAAATACTGCACACACACACACATATGCACAAATACCTAGATGATGTTGATAAAAGTTCCAATGAAGGAGCCTTGAATCTATGTTAGAGTCCGGCTCTTTCTCTATGGACAAGAAATACAGAAATGAAACTGATTGATAACATACATATATGTTTGATAGGTTGGTTGATATGGCAATAAAGGCTAAGAGACAGGCTTGAGAAACTTGGGAGGAAAGGGGTCATAGAAGAGCAGCTAGACAAGTGCATTTGGCTAAAAGTGAAGCAGAAAGGAAGAGAGCTGCACTTGTCCTGCAACATGAGGATCAGTGACATAAAGTGTTTAGAATTCTGAGACAGTGTGTGAGATAGAGCTGAGACATCACTGGTGAGAAGTGTGTTTGGAATGATGTGTATTATGTATTCCAGTACTTCATATAAAAATCTGCTCAGAAAAATAACTATTTTATGTTTGATGTTTTAAATGATTCATGGAGTTGTTTAAAATAGCTACAATAGCAGCAAAATATTACTAACCATCTACTTTTTCATAAGTATATAGCCAGTTTATTCTGCATTTGATGTAGCATTTGAATGTAGCATTTGAATCTTATACTTTGCCCCTGTAAAAAAAAAAAAAATAAGAAAGAAAAGATATTTTAACAGAGTTCTGATTCATTCCTGCAATGACTGGAAAATTTCCAGAAAGCTATTCATATTATCATGCTTGACTGCACATTATTAAGCTGTTTCAGTGGCAGTGTTCAGTAGAATTTGACTTTACTAGATAAAATTCCATGTAGAATTTAATTACACCCCTTACAGATCTGAGTTCAAATCCCACCAAGATCTACTTTACATTTTATCTTTCTAGGTTTATATTAACTGGTTCTTGTTGCTTACTTGAATCTGTTAAATCTACACCTTTCTCCTAAAATTTGTGCCTTTCTCCTAGTATTAGAAATCATTATTATACCTTTTGTCTTTTCAAAGTCAATAAAATGAGTACTAGTCAAGTACTGAGGAGGTCTTTGCAATCGACTTCTCCCCACCCCTAACAACTGCAGGCCTTTTACTAAAATTTGAAGTCATTATTATGCTATCTTTTTATATTGATATATTTGTCAGGAATTCTGTTTGATCAACATATATAGTAAAATTCCTTAGTAACTCATATTTTGCTTCTCCCAGAGAGCTGCTGCCTTGGTTATATAAAAAACTGTAATGGGACTGATATTCTTATATAAACACTAGCATATACAAGATGACACTGCATCAATTTCATTAAGATTTTGTAAATAATACTAATTTTACATCATTTTTTAGATAATCTTAGTTGATATTTTTGTTTTCCCACAAAAATACAGAAAGGTGCTGTATTTATCTCATTCTGTTAGGTTTGTAAAGTTGTCTTCAACTAAGGATTAACTGTTATTGGATGGATCTGATTCTTGTGAGATCCATTTCATCTCTTGTAAGATCTTTCATTAGGATCAACCTTGGAAGTTGATTCGAATGAAAGGATATATTAAGCCCTTAGCATCTAGATTACTCTGTCAAATGTCTGGTACTTATTCTATTGGTATGTTTTTTTTTGGTGGGGGAGGGGGCTAAACTGCTAAGTTATGGATATGTAAACAAACCAACATCAGTTGTCAAGCAGGGGTTTAGGATATACACAAACATAAACACACACATACATATGACAGGCCTCCACACAGTTTCCATCAACCAAATTCACTCACAAGGCATTAGTGAGCCTGAGGCTATAGAGGAAGTCATTTGCCTAAGGTGCCATGTTGTGGGACTGAACTTGAAACCATGTAGTTGTAGAGTGGACTTCTTAACCACACAGCTATGTCTATGTCTGTATAACTATAAGAAAACAAAAGAAATTTTTTTATTTATTATTTATTTATCCTTCTTCCAAAATTCTTCCTGTGATATTTAAGAATATTTTAAGCTTATAGACAGAGCCAATTTGTAAACAATGAGGTACATTTCACAGAAGACAACTGACAGGAAATGACTTTTGAAGGTCCATTCTTTGCTCATGATGAATTCTATCCCACCTGTTGCTCTTGCACTTTCTGATTTTCCCATTCTCATAATGCTTCCATCTGTCCATCTCACATTTATTTCTTTTATTCAATGTGTTTTGCAGAGCCCTAGCACATTGCATTCAACCTTTTTCTCCTCCATTAGATGGGCCATTCCAGTTCTCTTTGCCAAAGACCTGCAATTGGGGGAAAATATGGCAGACTGTTATCTGATAGCTTTGTAGTCTATAGGTACTCAAGATTCTTATCAGCCTCTGGTTGCTCAGATTTTGTTCTGTTGCCATAGAGCAGTCCATGACGTGCAGGATTCTGAGATTCATTCTTCATATTGTTGTTGCTTTCAAATGAAATCACCCTGATGGCTATGTGGGCAGGCCATGATTACCTCTTCAGATTATAACCTCTATTGAATAGACAGTCTCTACTTAAGGTATGTAGTTCCATGCCTTTATAGCTTGGTTGGACCTGCTAAGGCATACACCCTGCTACCATAGTTACTGAATGACCATTGTCACTGTTGCACCACTATGAGATACTGAAGTCTCGTTTTGCAACATATATGTATATATATTTATTTATGTATATGTACACATGTGTGTATAAATATTTGCATTTACACGCGCGCATGTGTGTGTGTGTGTGTGTGTGTGTGTGTTTGTCTGTTTGTCTGTCTGTCTGCTGTTATACATATTGTCTACTCTTGAAACAAGCAATACTGCATTTCAGCTGCCGAAAATTTTATCAAATCCGTTTTACCTAAATAAACCCATATCTTATTGTATACTAGTGTATGTCTTGAAAAGTACAGTTGTTGCTCTATGGAAAGAAACAGTGATATAAAATATTTGCTGCTGCTATTGGTGGAATTATTCAGTTAATCTCCAAATGTGCAAATCCTTTGTTAGTTTTATTACTACTTTGTTGTTGTTTAGCCTCAAGTCAATCTTGATTGAGCAGACTTATGATCAAAAGCTTTATAGTTGTGATCATCCCTTCTTTGTCAGTCTTTGTCTTTTTATTATCATTTTTGTTTTATTGTTGTTGTTTAGCCTCGAGTCAGTCCTGATTGAGTAAACCTGTGACCAAAGGCTTTTAAATTGTGATCAGCCGTTCTTTTATTCAAACACAATGAATACTGAAGACTACATTATCTAATTTATCCTTCTTTTTTTTTTTCTTTTTGGAGGATAGGATCTAGTTTGAGGGAGACTTAGATACTGTTTCTTGCATACTGAGTAAGATACATGATCCCCTTGTTTGTTTGTTTTTATTACTGTTATTGTTGTTCAGCTCCAATTCAGCTCTTATCAAACAGACCTGTGGTAAAAGTCTAATAATCATGATACTTATTTAAAACCCTTTTCTCCACTCCTTTTGACTTTCAGCTATCTTTGCTTCTCTCCAGTAGAATCTCTGCTTTTCCCTTGCAGCTTCTTTTCAAACTTTGCTACACCATGTCATATGTTTCCCCAAGGGAAGACCTTTCACTCCCAAGTCTTGTTAGTTTTTGAATTACCATTGATGCTTCTGTAATTTTACCTTTTTTCTAGCTATAGGTATCAGTCCTATGCAATCCAATTTTCACCTCTGGGAAGAAGTGGTCCATATTATCCTGGCCTCTATCCTTTGACCTGTCCAGCATAGGAAGCACAACATGGAGCTTGCATTTTGCTGGTATAGCTCTCAGTTATTCTGTAAACTAGTACAGTATTTTGAAAGAAAAAAAATTCCTTTTCTTAGAAAATACAAAAAATGTAAGAGTAACATTTTAACATAAGCTTTAGGTTTCTTTATTTAATTTATTTTTTGTGCATTATTTATTTTTATGAAGCTGAAGTTGAGTCATAGTCTGGATGGCTTGGTTTTAGCAACAATTCTGATTGAATCAACATTTCTGGACAAACTAAACATTATCCAAAATACAGTGAATTCATGTGATATTTATGTTAGGCATAAATAAACTTTGGCAAGGCTGTCTATGGCTGGTAGTTATTAATAAATACTTAAGTTATTCTTGTCTGCTTAGGAATTTGATCTAAAATCACATGTAGTGACTAACACAATTGCATTTTGATAATCAATATAGCCCTTAGCAACACTTAAAATCATAGATCAATAATGGAGCTCTTACACTGTTATTCAACCTGCTAGAAATGGAAGGGATATCCCTCCTTATATTGCACTATGTTATATCTACTTGAGCTGAGATATTCATTATCATACCAGACAAAATACTTGGTGACAATTCTTCCAGCTCTATACATTCTGAGTTCAAATCCAGCTGAGATCAACTTTGCCTTTTACTCTTTTGGGGGTCAATGTAAGCAACTAATCCCCACTTCCTAAAATTGCTGGCCTTGTGCCACAAATTTGAAATAATTATTTTATTATAAAACTATGAACGATCAAGCATCAAAATCTTCCACATTGCATATATGACCTGAATCTCTACGTTCACTTGAGTTGCTAAGATGTCAGTTGTTGGCCAATTCTTTTAGGCTTTGTTGTGGAGGCGCAATAGCTCAGTGGTTAGGGCAGCAGACTCGCGGTCATAGGATCGCGGTTTCGATTCCCATAACGGGCGTTGTGAGTGTTTATTGAGTGAAAACACCTAAAGCTCCATGAGGCTCCGGCAGCGGATTGTGGCGAACCCTGCTGTACTCTTTCACAACAACTTTCTCTCACTCTATCTTCCTGTTTCTGTTGTGCCTGTAATTCAAAGGGTCAGCCTTGTCACACTGTGTCACACTGAATATCCCTGAGAACTATGTTAAGAGTACACATGTCTGTGGAGTGCTCAGCCACTTGCACGTTAATTTCACAAGCAGGCTGTTCCGTCGATCGGATCAACTGGAACCCTTGATGTCGTAAGCGACGGAATGCCAACAAATAGGCTTTGTGGGTTACTTTTATCTTCTTTCACTTTGTCCTGTATTTTCCTGTTTCTTTTTTTCTTTTTTTATTATCTTTTTCCCATTTCGTTTTGGTGATATCTTAGGCTTTCTACCAACTCCAACTTCACTACATACACACACACACACACACACACACATACATACATACATACATACATACATACATACATACATATATGTGAGAGTGTGTGTGTGTGTGTGTGTGTGTGTGTGTGTGTGTGTGTAAAGCAAAATGAGCTAAGAGGAATAACTCACAGTGACCAATAGCATGAATTTGGACAACAGTGACATAAAATTGTGCATTAAATACCATACAAGATAAACTATTGTTTTGTTGAAACCATCTTTGCTTCAAGAGTAGGTAAACCAATGCCTAGCATTTATTGCAACCAGCTCCAAATGAGAAAGGTCTGTCAAGGAAAACACCCAATCTTGTGAAGTAACATGCCATGGACTATGGAGTTAAGCTTTGATAAATGTAGAGAGAGAGCAATATTGCCTGTATAACAGGTATTCTTCTATTTTCTTTTACTTCTTTAATTCTTTTGACTGCAACCATGCTGGAGCACCACCTTGAGGAGTTTTAGTTGAACAAATCGACCCCAGCCTCATTTGCTGAACTGCTAAGTCACAGGGACGTAAACACACCAACACCAGTTATCAAGTGGTGATGAGGGAACAAACACAGACAAAAAGACACACACACACACATATATATATATATACGTATATATATGGTGGGCTTCTTTCAGTTTCCGTCTACCAAATGTACTCACAAGGCCTTGGTCGGTCCGAGGCTATAGTAGAAGACACTTGCTCAAGGTGCCATGCAGTGGGACTGAACCTGGAACCATGTGGTTGGGAAGCAACTTCTTAGAAGACCTATGTATGAATAGGAGTAAGAATCCTGTAGAGGTGAATGGTTTCTACAGGCTGGTCACAAGTAGGTTTTATGTGCCCCATAGAAAGAAATCAAGGCTGTTGAAGCCAGATATTCAAATAAATGCAACAGAAAGATATCAAGAGAAAAGGAAAAGAGAGAGGAAGTGAGAGGGGGAAAGAGAGAGTATGGGAGATAGATGGGTAGGAGGGAAAGAGAGAGATAGGCAAAGAGAGAAATAGTAAGAGACAAAGTATCACACATGATGATGTTTACAAGCTTAGAGGAAAATTTAAAGACAATAAACATAAAGGTAGATCAAGCTCACTTACAAGGAAAATTTATCTGAAAGAAAAATCACAATTCTTTAGAAGTAGTTAATTAATTGATGCTAATTGTGGGCAGCAAATAGGTGGGGAAAATCAAAATAGCTGAGCAGCATGTTGAAGCTATGTTACTTGGATGAAGCCAAAAGTTCAAGTGGATGCAACAGAGAAAGAGATACTAAAAGATAGAGAGAGAGAGAGAGAGAGAGAGAGAGAGAGAGAGAGAGAGAGAGAGAGAGAGAGAGAGAGAACAAGAAGGATCACAGAAGGTGATGGTTTTCAACTAAGAAGAAAAGTTTAAGATAATCAACATTGAAATAGAAAAGCACAACTTACTGAGAAAAATTTTAAAGCAAAATCAAGGTTAAGAAATAATTCACTCAACACCCACACACACACACACACAACTGAAATAAACAGAGTATAGTAATGTAAATTGCATTATAAAGGGGCAACATAAATGCACCTTGAGTAAAAAGCACTGATTATCCCACTCAGATTAACAGTTAAGGTACTGTTTACACTTCTGAAGGTGGCAAGTTGGCAGAATCATTAGCACATCGGACGAAATGCTTAGCAGTATTTTGTCTGTCTTTACGTTCTAAGTTCAAATTCTGCTGAGGTCAACTTTGTCTTTCAGCCTTTCGGGGTTGATAAATTAAGTACCAGTTGTGTACTGGGATTGATCTAATTGACTGGCCCCTTCCCCAAAAATTTCGGCCCTTGTACTTAGAGTAGAAAAAAAAAAAAAAAGAATATTTACACTTCTGAAAGGATGTGAGCTGGCAGAATCATTAGCACCCCAGGCAAAGTGCTTAGTGACACTTCACCCATCATTATGTTCTGAGTTCAAATTCCACCAGGGTCAACTTTGCCTTTCATCTTTTCAGAGTCGATAAAATAAGTGCAGGTAGAGTTATAACTTCTACTATAGTTTCAAGCCAATCAAAGCCTTGTGGGCGGATTTGGTAGATGGAAACTGAAAACAGCATGTCACGTGTGTGTGTGTGTGTATGTGTGTGTGAGTGTGTGTATGTGTGTGTGTGTGTGCGTGTGTGTGTGTGTGTGTGTGTGTGTGTATGCGTGTGTGTGTGTATGCGTGTGTCTGTGGTGTGTGTGTATGTGTGTGGTGTGTGGTGTGTGTGTGTATGTGTGTATGTGTGTATGTGGTGTGTGTGTTTGTGTGCATGTGTGTGTGTGTGTTTGTCCCCCACTACCACTTGACAACCGGAGTTGATGTGTTAACATAATTATAGCTTAGTGGTTCGGCAAAAGAGACCAATAGAATAAGTACCAGGCTGAAAAATAAAATAGGTACTGTGGTCAATTCATTCAAATAAAAATTCTTGAAGGTGGTGCCCTAGCATGGCTGCAGTCTAATGACTGAAACAAGTAAAAGGTAAAAGATAAAAAATATTATAGACTTTCTTTTCTGTGTAAAATTCTTTACAGCTTGCACCTTATATAATATTGGTTCTAAATCTTGGCACAGTGCCAGCAATTCTGGCAGTTGATCACATTGACCCCAGTGCTCAACTGGTACTTAATTTTATTGACCCCAAAAGGTAGAAAGTCAAAGCCGACCTTGGCGATATTTGAATTCAGAGCTTAAAGATGGATAAAATGCTGCTTAGCATTTTGCCTGGTGTGCTAACAACTCTGTCAGCTTGCTACATTGCACCTTGTGTAATATACAATGTTCTTTTTGCAGTTGATATATAAGTTTGTTGCAAAAATGGTGCTATCATGGCACATATGTAATGCTTTCAAGATTGCAGGAGTGGCTGTGTGGTAAGTAACTTGCTTACCAACCACATGGTTCCAGGTTCAGTCCCACTGCGTGGCACTTTGGGCAAGTGTCTTCTACTATAGCCTCGGGCTGACCAAAGCCTTGTGAGTGGATTTGGTAGACAGAAACTGAAAGAAGACCGTCGTATATATGTATATGTATATATATATATATGTGTGTGTTTGTCCCCCCAACATCGCTTGACAACCGATGCTGGTGTGTTTACGTCCCTGTAACTTAGCGGCTTGGCAAAAGAGACTGATAGAATAAATACTAGATCTACAAAGAATAAGTCCTGGGGTTGATTTGCTCGACTAAAGGCGGTGCTCCAGCATGGCCGCAGTCGAATGACTGAAACAAGTAAAAGAGTAAAGAGAGTATAGTTAATGTTTAACCTTTATGATACCAACCCACCTAATACTCCAGCTCTTGTTCCAAGATACAAACTTCCTAAATTAAATTAAAATCTTACATCAAAATTCATGTTCATTTATGTTTCAAACACCAGCTTAACAAATAGAAAGTTGCTTTACTAAATTCTTCATTATCTTGATTTATTTTTTTAAAATAAAGGCAGTGTATCTCATTAGAAACATTGTAACGAAAGAGTTAACCTTTTACTCTTTACTCTTTTGCTTGTTTCAGTCATTTGACTGCGGCCATGCTGGAGCACCACCTTTAGTCGAGCAAATCGACCTCAGGACTTACACTTTGTAAGCCTAGTACTTATTCTATCGGTCTCTTTTGTGGAACTGCTAACTTACGGGGACGTAAACACACCAGCATCAGTTGTCAAGCGATGTTGGGGGGACAAACACAGACACACAAACATATACACACACATACATATATATATATATATATATATATATATATATATATATATATATATATACATATATACGACAGGCTTCTTTCAGTTTCCGTCTACCAAATCCACTCACAATGCTTTGGTCGGCCCAAGGCTATAGTAGAAGACACTTACCCAAGGTGTCACGCAGTGGGAATGAACCCAGAACCATGTGGTTGGTAAGCAAGCTACTTACCACACAGCCACTCCTGTGCCTTTTGTTATAAAATTTCTATAAATATACTGCCTTTGTTTCAATTAATTTTCAAAATAATGAAAAATATATTTAAATAATTTCAATAGTAAGATAGTGTTTGGAATGTAAATTGGCATGAAATTTTGCTGAAAGGCTTCAGTTTAGGTCACTTTAAAACAGGAAACTTGTATCAAGAATCAGGCAGTATCATGCAACATGGTATCAAAAGAGTTAATACTATCATTTCTTGCATTTTCAAATTCCATTTATTTATTTATCTGTTTATTTATTTATTTATTTATTTATTTATTTGTTCGTTTCTTTATTTATGCATTTATTTATGTTTATTTCTAATCTTTTTTTTTAGAGTACAGCCAATGCCGGAATACGGATAGCTTATCTTGATGAGTCTGACCTCTGTCTAAGTGATTCCGACCAATCTCATAATGACAACGTATCCATACCTGAACCATACAGTGAAGTCATTCCAGAAGTGACATCCCCTGATTACTCAGAAAGCAGTGTTCCAATTCGATACTATAAAACAAATCCACCAAAAGATCCTGAAGGATGGCAGAATCAGATAGATTATTTCTTCTCAGTGAGTTCATTGGCGCTAAACATCAGTTCGATCCTACACTTTGCATCATGTGCTGCTAAAAATGGTGGAGGTTAGTTGAACATTTTCTATTCCTTTATTTTATTAAAGAAGTACCTTCCATCATTGTCATCATCATCATCATCGTCGTCGTCGTCGTCGTCATCATCACCATCATCATCATCATCATCATCATCATCATCGTCATCATCATCGTCATCATCGTCGTCGTTTTAACGTCTACATTGCTATGCATAAATCAAATGGAATTCACTGAGGCAGATTTTCTCCAACCAGATGCCTTTCCTTGCATCAAGCTGCTGCTGTTTCCAAGTGAGATGATATTTCTTCCTGGTCAGATATGCTTTCAGGAAAGATCTAGAAGTGAATGACACCATACAATGTCAAGGCACAGAGACACAAACACACAACACACCTGCACATACACATGTACATGCATCCCCTGCCCCACAAGCCTGTCGTATACATATATATATGTGTATGTGTGTGTGTATGTCTTTGAGTCTACGTTTATCCCCACCACCACCACCACCACTTGACAAACAGTGTTGGTGTGCTTACATTTCCCATAGCTTAGTGATTTGGCAAAAGAGCCCTACAGAATAAGTACACACACACACACACACACCATGTATATATGCATTAGGCTCCTTTCAGTTTCCATCTATTAATCTCCACTTATATGACCTTGGTCAATCCAGAGCTACAGTATGTCATTTGGCCAAGGTGTCGTGCAGTGGGACTGAACCCAAAACCATGTGATTGGAAAGCAAATTTCATAACCACATAGCCATGCCCGCACTTATCATATAAAATATAAAATATAAAATACGAACATTCATTCCAATATATTTTGGATTTTATCAGATCAAGAAAGCTCAATGGAATTTGATAATTATTTAGAAAACTAATCTTAAATTTGCAGGTGTTATTACATTAATTATATTTTGTTTGACACATGGATAATGATAAAAATTTGAATTCAGCTACAATGAAATTTTGTATTGAACTACACCCTATGAACCTGGTTATCCCTTCAGAATCAACTCGTTGTTATCTCACCCAAGTCGGTTCTGATTAAACACACATTGAATTACTAGGGGCAATGAGTGCTTTATAGATATTGTATGACTGTGTGGTGAGGCTGTTGTGAAGCTGTTTGCTTCCCAATCACAACAGGGCACTGGATGTCACCTTGGGCAAGTGTTTTCTACTATAACCCCCGACTGAGAAAAGCAAAAGCCTTTGCTGGATGGATAGGTGGATGTTGAAAGGAACCTGTCATGTGTATGTGTGTGTGTGTGCGTGCATGCGTGTGTGTGTGTGTGTGTGTGTGTATGTGCATGCATGTAAGGTGTGTGTGTGTGTGTGCATACTTGCATGAAATACATATGTATGTGTGTGTGCATATTTGCATGTATTACATGTGTGTGTACATGTAACACATGTGTATGTGAGTATGCATGCAGGTGCTTGCATGTAATACATATTTATGTATGTGTGTGTGTGTATGTGTGTGCCTGCTTGCATGTAATATATATGTTTATGTGTGCTTGCCTGTGATACATGTTTGTGTGTGTGTGCTTGTGTGTGCATGCTTGCATGTAATACTATGGTGGTGGTGGTGGTGGCGGTGGTGTTGGTGGTGGTGGTGGTAGTGGTGCTGATGATGGTCATGGAAGTGGTAACGGTAGTGATGATGATGATGATGATGATGATGATGACGGTGACTATTATAGTGATGATGATGACGATGATGATGATGATGGCGATGACTATTACAGGAATGATGATGGGGTGGTGATGGTGGTAGAAGTAGTGATGATGATGATGATCTGGTTAAGGAGCACATTTGGCATTATAACATATGCATTATACTCTGTCATAATGGGGGTACAGTGTATAAATTTGGAAACGTTAAGATTCTTTGCTCACCATTCAGTTTCTGATGTTTGTAGACTCTTGTGATGGCCACAGCAATTGGTGAAAATGGTGAAGTGTAACAGTTTATATGCTTCTTCACTGATCTTTACTTACATCCACAGAATGTAGAATTAACACTGATATTTTTCTATCCTTTTACTGATTATCTGGACTGAGTGAGAAAGAATGTGTTCTGTGAAGCTGTTATATTTGTGTTATGGGTGATTGGGATAATTTATTATTTAGCAGCAGGGCTGGGGGTTTTATGGCAACATAAAACAGTGCTCCTCTTGTGTCTAGATGACCATTTATTTTGTATTTTCATTCAGACATTGCTGGTCTACAAATGTGGTTTGTGGGCTGTCTGTGACAATACAAAGAATACTAGCATGGCTGTGTGGTTAAGAAGCTTTCTTCCAAACCATGTGGTCTTAGGTTCAGTCTCACTTCATAGCACCTTAAGAAAGCACCTTCCACTATAGTCCCAGACCAACCAAAGCTTTATGAGCAGATCTGGCAGATGGAAACTGAAAGAAGCTTGTTTTGTGTGTGTGGGTGTGTGTATGTGTGTGTGCATGTGTATGTGCATGTGTACACATGAGAGAGAGAGTGTGTGTATGTATGCATGTATATGTGCATATATGTGTGTGTGTCTTATTTGTATGTGGATGTGTGGGTGTTATTTGTGTGTATATGTATATGTGCATACATGCATGAGTATACGTGCATGTGTGTGTGTGTGTGCATGTGTGTGTTTGCATCTGCCCTTGTCTAGACATCATGTGACTGTTGCATGGGAGCATCATTGTCATACAAGAGAGGTTGCTTGTTTCCAGATTTCCACAAAAACATGTCCAGCTATGGGAAAATATTACCTTCATCGGAAGCAGGAGAAAGCTGGCCACAGGAAGGGCATTCAGCCACAGAAAATTTGCTTCAACAAATTCCATCTGATCCATGCAAGCATGGAAAAGTGAACATGACGATGACGATGATGACAATGGCGACAATGATGACAACGACGATTTCTAATTTGTTTTGACTTATTGGTATTTGTATGATGTCTATGATTAGTGTTTGTATGATGTCTTCTGGGATATGCCACAGGTGCAGGCATAGCTGTGTGGTAAGAAGCTTGCTTCCCAATCACATGGTTCCGGGTTCAGTCCCACTGCGTGTCACCCTGGGCAAGTGTTTTCTGCTATAGCCTTGGGCTGACCAAAGCCTTGTGAGTAGATCTGGTAGACAGAAACTGAAAAAAGCCTGTCATATGTATGTGTGTGTGTGTGTGTGTGTGTGTGTGTGTGTGTGCATGTCTTTGTGTCTGTGTTTGTCCCCCATCACCACTTGACAACCGGTGTTGGTCTGTTTATGCCCCTGTAATTTAATGATTTGGCAAAAGAGAACAATAGAGTACGTGTACTAAGCTTAAGAAATAAGTCCTGAGGTTTATTTGTTTGACTAAAACCCTTCCAGGCAGAGCTCCAGCATGGCTGTAGTCAAATAACTGAAGCAAGGAAAAGATAAAAGAAAGAATATGAACTTGAAACATAGAATCCATGTATAGAAGGTTATGTTTTAAAAACACAGTGGGAACAGAAAATGCAGGAAATATTAGAGAATTAGGCACATGTGTGGCAGTGTGGTAAGAAGCTCGCTTCCCAACCACATGGTTCTGGGTTCAATCTCACTGTGTGGCACCTTGGGCAAATGTCTTCTACTATAGCCTTGGGCCGACCAAAGCTTTGTGAGTGGATTTGGTAGACCGAAACTGAAAGAAGCCCATTGTGTGTATATATATATTTATATATACATATATGTATATGTTTATGTGTGTGTATCTTTGTGTCTGTGTTTGTCCCCCCACCATTGCATGACAACTGATATTGGTGTGTTCATGTCCCTGTATCTTAGCAGTTCGGCAAAAGGGATGATAGAATAAGTACAATGCTTACAAAGAATAAGTCCTGGAGTCAATTTCTCTGACTAAAAAACCCTTTGAGGTGGTGCTCCAGCATAGCTGCAGTCAAATGACTGAAGCAAGTAAAAGAATAAAAGAATAAATAGTACTATTAGAAAATACTTAAACCTGGCTATATGTTAAATATTGAGTTGAAAAGTATCTGGGGTAAAAACAGAATGATGGAGAACATCTGAGTTTATGAGATAAATTTCAAAGATTAAAGTCTCAGGAAATAAGCTTAAGATATTTATATTTTATTGCCAGAGATTTCTGCCAAACTTTATCAAAGCCTACCTTATATAATTAATTAAAAAGGTTGATAACAGTTATTAACTAAAACTCATTGTGTTAAACATGAATTAAAATAACATGGTAGGTGGCTGCGGATGCTAATGAATGTTTTAAAGATGATAAAATGAAGACAACTCAAACAAGTTCAAATAAATAACAAAAATTAAATAATTAAATATATAAATAAATATTGAAGTATTAATTGATTTTAATCAAGAGATATATTGTTTTTGAATAAATATTGGTTAAATAAAAAATCTGATATAAAGTAGTCTTTCAGCATTAACACAAAAATAACCATCTTAGTCGTTAATCATATGATGATAGGAAAGCTATTATTTATTTTTCTATGGACCAACTCAAAAGTATTTTCCTCTATTTCTGTTTGCCTTACACTTCGAAAATTTGATTATATGAAGTATAATTACATAATCTCATTGCATGGCCCCTTGGACAAGTGTCTTCTACTATGAGGGGGTACCCAATAGTAACTGGAAACGTTCTCTATGAGACAAGCCCATTGTAGTTCAGGCTTCTGCTGCTAGAAGTCGCTTAATGCAACCCTCAGGTATCAGTCTACCGACCACCATCATCATGTTAGGTCGTATTTTTGCGATGGCTGAAATGAAGGAACAGCATACTTCTGTGAAATTTTGTTTCCTGTTGGGAAAAACAGTGGTTGAAACGGTTGTTGTACTTCAAACAGTTTACAAGGACGCTGCCATGAGCAAAACACATGTTTACGAGTGGTTTTCATGCTTCAGGAATGGTCACTTGTCATTTGAAGACCAACTTCGTTCAGGGCAACTGTCAACAAGAGATAAGGAAACCATGATGGTCCTCTGGAGGACACTTGTCCTAAGCCACTTTGGCTATTGCTTGCAGCTATGGTCACCAACTAGTGTCAAATTAATTGCAGAATTTGAGGCAATCCAACGAAGTGACACAAACAAGATAGCCTCTATGCAGTATATAAGCTACTGGAAAAGACTCAAGAGAATAAGACTCTATTCCTTAGAGCATAGGCGAGAAAGATATGCCGTAATATACATCTGGAAGATCTTGAAGGGACTTGTCCCAAACTTTGGCATTGAGAGTTACACTAATACGAGAACACGGCGCCACTGCATAATGCGAAGGACTCCAAATTTGCCATCAAGATATAGGACAAGTTACCGCAACAGCCTGGGTATCAGGGGACCATAGCTCTTTGGTATCCTCCCAAAGGACCTGAGAGACCTGCATGGGGTGAATATAGGTATTTTCATAACAAAACTGGATCTCTTACTGTCAAATGTCCCAGATGAACCAACTTCACAGCAGGAAGTGCACATGAAGGTAGTGGCATCAAACACCCTCATGCACCCAGTGTCAATTTCTAAAAAGAATTAGTGAAGTAAACGTATGTAGCAACACCAAATGGTAGTGCCCCAGCATGGCCACAGCTCATGAGCTGAAACTAGATCAAATGAAGTCATATATATATGTGTGTGTGTGTGTGTGTGTGTGTGTGTGTGTGTATATACATGTATATATATATGGGAGAATATACAAATAATAACAACAGACGAGGACAGGTGGTGTAAATAACAAAAGTATATATTAGTATGACGCTCGGGAATACGGAAAGTCTTTGACGTTTCGAGCTACACTCTTCAACAGAAAGAATACGGAGACAAGGAGAAAAACACAGAGAAAAAAAATTGAATAGTGTTCAGTCAACGGTCAATCATAATAATGGCCGATCATAACAATGGCTGACCGGAAGTTAGAAATTCTTATTTCAGGAGAGCTAAGAAAGGGGGAGATAACAAACGGTGATCGGGAACAAGGGGCTGTGTGTGGGAGGTAGAATGCTGGTGATCTTGACGTATGTAGTGTGAAAATGGGGAAGGGAGAAAGGGAGAAAGTAGTTGGTCAGTTGTAGTGTGTGCGTGGTGTGATGCGAGGGTATTGGTGTGGTGTGCGTGGTGTGATGCGAGGGTATTGGCGTGGTGTGATGTGAGGGTGTTGGGAGGTGGGGAAGGCATGGGTGGAGTGTGGGTTAGGCTGAGGGTGGGGTAGAGGTAGGGGTCTGTGGGTAGGGTGGGGTATGTGGGTAGGGGTGGGTGGTGGGTGGTGGGTGTAAGGAATTGGATGGGGTGGAGTGGGAAGGTAGAGTAGGAGTGTGTTGGGGTGTGGTGGGATGAGCTTATGAGGGGGTGTTGACGAGGAGGGAGAAGGGGAAGATGGATGTAAGAGAGGGGGAAGATGGGTATGGGAGGGGAGAGGAAGAGAGGAGAGAGGGTGGATCGAGAGAGGGGGAAGGTGGGTATGGGGGGGAGAAAGAGGGGAAGGTGGGTATGGGGGGGGGAGAAAGAGAGGAAGAGAAAGAGAGGGAGAGAGAGGGAAGAGGGGTATGGGGGAGAAAGAGAGGAAGAGAAAGAGAGTGAGAGAGAGGGGAAGAGAGTGAGAGAGTAAGGGTGAGAGAGTAAGAGAGTAAGAGTGTAGAGAGTAGGAGAGTAAGAGTGTAGAGAGTAGGAGAGTAAGAGTGTAGAGAGTATGAGTGAGAGAGGGGGGAGTACGAGAGAAGAGAGTGAGAGAGAGTAAGAGAGAGGAGAGAAAGAGTAGGGGTGAAGAGAAGTGGGAGTGGAGAGAAGTATGAAGAGAGGTGAAGAGACATACAAAGAAGTAGGAGTCGGAGCAGGAGGTGGGGGAGGGGAGAGATGGGTGGTAGGAGGGAGGGTGGGGGAGAGAGACAGGAGGAGGGGGTTAGATGAAGAGTGGAGGGGAGTTGAGCCCATGTGGCGCAAAGGAGCGAAGATAGAAGATTAATCCCTGTTGACGGCGCAAACGGGAGTCTGGATGGCCCCTGTGCATGGACAATCCAAACACAGACAGGTGTTGCCGCAAGGAGTGGCCGGCAGAACGGAAGTGGCGTGACACCGGGGTGTCATTGCCGACATATGTATGTATGTATATATGTGTATATATGTATATATATGTCTTAATAGCTTAATAGTTGTCAATGAGTGTCACTGTCATACAAGCAGTGTCATTCAATTCTAATATCCTGCGAAAATATGTCTGACTAAACAGAAGAAGTTGACAACAAGAAGGGCATCAGACCATAGAAAATATGCTTCAATAAACTACATCTGATCCATGCAAGCATGAAAAAGTAGGCATTAAAATGATTGTGGTATGCAATCAACTTTTAAGTAACCAAGCTTGACCATTTTTGTATAAAAATTATATATTTAAAAGCATTTTTCCTTGTACTCTCCATATTTTTTATGTTTGGAAATTAGATGAATGTCATATTATTTTTCTTGTTATTTCAGGAGCATTCTGTGTTGCCTACCTAGTTCTGATGATGATATGTGGACTGCCCCTTGCATATCTAGAAACTTGTATAGGCCAATATGCTAAAGGAGGTCCGGTTATTGTTTGGAAGATCATGCCGATTGCTAAAGGTTACTTCATTAACTTTTTCTCATTTCATATGTTTTATATACCTTTAGCTAAAATGAAAATATTTATTCTACAGTTTTTGTCACAAATTTTTGTTTCAGAGAGAAATATATACTGTTATTATTCACTGGTTTAGTTGGTCATATTGATTCTGAATATTTATATATGATATTAAGTTATGATTTAATTACTGTTGTTGATCTTGACAATTCAAATGTAATATTGGAGGAAGAGGTAAGTTGATAACATCAACTCCAGTGTTCAACTGATACTATTTTATTGGCCCTGAAAGGATGAAAAGTAACATCAACCTTGGCAGAATTTGAACTCAGAACATAAGGAGGAATGAAATGCCACTGAGCATTTTGCCTGGCATGCTAATGAATCTACAAGCATGCCACTTTACAATTCATATGAATATTGATTTCAAATTTTGGCACAAAACCAGCAAGTTCAGAGGAAAGAACATGTCAATTACATCGACCCCAGTGCTCAACTAGTACTTATTTTATTGACTCCAGAAGGATGAAAGGCAAAATCAACCCCAGTGGCATTTAAACCCAGAATATAGAGACATGCCACTAAGCATTTTGCTCAGCATGTTAACAATTCTGCCAGCTTGTCATCTTGTAATATTAAATGACATTTTATTATTTAACATATTACATTAATTCTGATGGGTCTTTTCCATGATTTGAGATTCACTTATAATACCAACTGCTCAATACTTTAATTGGTTCTTTATTTTGGAAATTTATCGTGTAGTATTGATTAAAATAGGTTTCACTAACCACACCAAGTTTACCAGCTATGAAGGGGACTTGGTATAGCCATTAAAACATTGGATAGAATGCTTGATGCTATTTGAATCAACTCTCTTCACCCTGAGTTCAAATCACAATGAGATCGGCTTTGCCTTCAATCCTTTTGTGGTCAATAAAAGAGTATCAATCCTGAACCGTAAGAACACCAAACAGATGCTTCTTGCAGCATTTGTTCCAGCTCTTTGTGTTTTGAGTTGAAATCTTACCATAGCCTTATGTATGGGTGGTTGGCTTTATCTGTTTCTTGGTGCTTTGAGTGCCCTTCATGGTGTTGATTCTGTTGTAAGCATTTGGGCCAGATCTCTGGTTTGAGGATACTGTCTTTTCTCCTCCTCACCCATTTTTGAGACCCTGTAAATGGTCATAGGCACTTCCCACCGTTTCACTAAACTTTTTATCCTTATTTGTTTCTGAGGCACTGCCTTGAAGACTTTAGTTAAACAAATTGACCCCAGTACTTATATTTTTAAATCTGGTACTTATTCTGTTGGTGTCTTTTGCTGAGCCACCAAGTTATGGGGTCTTAAACAAACCAACACTGACAGGGTGGGGGACAAACATACTCACAAAGGCATACACTTGCCCAAGGTACCACACACTGAGACTGAATCCATAACCACATAGCTGCAAAGTGAGCTTCTAAACCATACAGCCATGCCTAAAAAACTCTTACCTTCTTGCAGTAAAGCATTTTGTAAGTTCTTAAAGGACTGATTAAGGTAACAGAATAGCAAATCAAATAAGCTAATTGTTTGAGAACATCATCATCATTACCATTATCATTTAACATTCGTTTTCCATGCTGGCATGGGTTGGACAGCTTGATAGGAATTGGTAAGGCCAGGGGCTGCACCAAGTTCCATAGTCTGTTCTAGCTTGGTTTCTATGGCTGGATGCCCTTCCTAACATCAACTACTTTACAGAATGTACTGGGTGCTTTTTATGAGGCAGCATCACCAGTGCTTTTTATGTGACACCAGTGCTTTTTTATGTGGCACCAGCAACCACACCAATGATTCTTATGTGGCACCTTGGTTTTAAGATCTCAGTTTTTTAAGATCTCAAGTACAACTAATATTCAATCAAAACGTTAGTTACAAAATCAGTATTTCAAATTGCTCAAAGTTGATATTATTCAGTTTTTATTGCTATCAAAATTAATACGACGTTTTTAAATATTGTGATAACTATTTAAGGATATCATAAACTAAAAAATATAAGACACCCACTCACCACTAAAATACAGATAAATGCTAATTTTAAAATATATGGGTTTATAAGAAAAGTCTGATAACAGCTGCTTACATGTATCCTTATTAATGAGGGGTTCGAATTAGGAAGAATTATAACTGATATTGTGAAATCATAGTTTTCAAAGTATGGATATAAAAAACAAACCAAAAATCATTATCATGAAAGTAAATAATATTTTATTTATATATTTTCTGTGTATTACTAATCTCAACTTACAAATTCTTGGAACCTAATGGGAACATATAGAAATGTCTTATTGTAATTTTTGGAAATCTATTTGAGAAATGAGACAAAGTTTTACCATTAGCATTATGAGCATTGTTTTTGATGCAGCTTTTTTCAAGCTAGTATGGGTTGGACAGGTCTATAACATACATTTATTTCTTTATGTAATGGTCCTGCATCATCTCATCCAATATTTTTATATTTCATCTAATGACTTGTTTTGTACCATTTGTTCAATAAGCAACTTTTTTTTATCAGATTAAAGTAATGTAGCTTTGTTTTAGTTTACAAATTTTTTTGTTTCAATTCAAAGATACTTTGCATTTGATTCATGAGGGAGTTTTCAGTTATCAATCGCCTGATGTTTTACACTTTTGCCAATTTGCCACCCTTTGCAATAGCCTCAAGCCAATTGATGTTTTGTGAGTGGATTTGGCAGATGAAAACTGAAAGAAACCCACTGTATGTATGTATGTATACATGTATGGTTGGGTTGGCTGGATGGGTGCATATAACTATATATATATATATATATATGTGGCCTGTGTGTTTTCTGTACCTTGTTTATCATTTTGTCCATGCTTTTTTGCAACGTCATGTACCCAGATATGCATCTATATATACATGTAGATGAAGGTATGTACATACATGTACATATATATGCATATACTCATATATTATTTGTATTTGTGTGTGTGTGTGTGTGTGTGTGTGTGTGTGTGTGTGTGTATGTGTGTGTGTGTGTGTGTGTGTGTGTGTGTTTGTGTGTGTGTGTGTTTGCATCTCTTTGTCTTGACATCACATGATAGTAATAATGTGTCACTGTGCCACACAAGCAGTGTAATTCTTATCCAATTTTCCATGAAAACTTCTCCAGCCACAAGGAAATATTACTTTGCATGGAAAAAGGTGAGGGTTGGTGACAAGAAAACCATCCAACCATAAAAAAATATGCCTTGAGAAATTCTGTCTGACCCATGCAAGTATGGAAAAGTGAAGATTAAAATAACAAAGTCAATGATGTGTTTTAATGTTTGTATTTGTTTATTTGAAATGTAAACATTGAATAAATATGTATTGCAAAAACGTAATCTAAAGGGTTTTTCTTTTTTTGTATCATTTGAAACTAATTTAAACAAATTTCCTTTTTCTTAATTTATAGGTCTTAGCTGGGCAATGTTAGTGGTTACAATCCTTATTGCCATGTATTATAGTGTTATAATGTCTTGGAGCCTTTACTATGCTGGGATGTCCATTATACAACCTTTGCCATGGATATGTAGTAAAACATATACAAACAGTGAGTACACTTTTTTTTTTCTGTTTTGTGCAAACTCAGTTTTGACATCAGTCAATGAAAGGATAAATTGCCCTTTCTATTTCATATGAAAGGATAGACTGAACTTTATATTTTTTTAAATGAAAAATTTCAGAGCAGTTAATGTAAATTTCTATTCTTGAATTTGACTGTTCTGTAAATCTAAATGTCAAATGCTCACTTCTCATTCAATTTTGCCGCCACCTCACCCTTGCCTCTTCTTTTCTTTTCTTTTTTATGTCTTTCTTTCCTTCTTCCTATCTCATTCAGTTTCCCTCCTACTTCTTGTTTATGTTTGAAGTTCACATTATCTTGCATTCCCCTTCAGTTGCAGCCAGTTTCTCAATCACAGGGGATATAAAAGTCTACTGTATTTCATTTATTTTTCTCCTGTTGTCTTTACTCTGAGAAAGAAGTCTGTCTGAAAGGTTGGACATACCACTCCCCACAGGAATTTCACTGTACTCCTTTTGTCACTTTTTCTAGATAATACAAGTATTGCCAATGCAGACTTACCACTAGTTTTCATGGATTCTGTTTCATCTGTTTTATATTTTCAATAAAGTTATACCAATAACTCTTGTAAACACCATTTAAAGTGTTGAAGTATAAAAAGGTTATTTCTAACTGAAATGCTAATGACCCTATTTCTCAATGGAATTATATTTCCTTTAAAATTATTTCAATATAGCATGTTCTTTTTCACTTTGTTTTGTTTTTTCTTTACAGAAAACATAATTAAAAAATTTATTATTTCCTGAATATTGAATCACAGCTCTCATTTGAAAGTTGTTGCATGCTTGCTGCATGAAAATAATTACAATTATATTTTCGGGCAAGGCTGTGTGGTTTGGAAGTTTGCTTCCCAATCACTTGGGTCTGAATTCAGTCTCAACATGTGGCACACTGGGCAAGTGTTTTCTACTATACCCCCAAGCCAGCCAGAGCCTTATAAGTAGATCTGGTGAGCAGAAACTGAAAGAAGCCCATTGTATATGTATATATATATGTTTGTATGTGTGTGTGAGTATGTGAATTTTTGTGCCTTCTTGTCTCAATATTGTATGATTGTTGTAAATGAATGTCATTCATTTCCAATCAATATTCTGCATAAACATGTCAGGCCAAGGGGAAATATTAACTTGCTTGGAAACAGGTAAGGGTTGATGACAGGAAAGGCATCTGACCATAAAAAATCTACCTTAAAAACTCTGCCAGACCTATGCAAGCATGGGAAAGTGGACATTAAATAAATAATGATGAAAATGATTAAAAAGAACTACTTATTAATAATTTATGTCTTCGTTTTAAGAATGCTGATCTATCACCATCTTTTTAATTAAATAATCATTGTCATCATCATCATCATTTAACGTCCATTTTCCAAGCTGGCATGGGTTGTACATTTTGACAGGAGCTGACCAGCAGAAGGACTGTTCAGGCTCCATGTCTATTTTGGCAAAATTTCTACAGTTGATGCCCTTCTTAACTCTAACCCTTCCTCACACTAACTACAAGTTGTAAATCTTTTCTGATGTGTTTTACTATACATTGCAATTTCCCAAAATTTCTCTTTGCTCCATAAATATCTGATATTTTTGCTCAGTGTAACCTTTTAAAAATTACTCTTTTCTCACAGGCAACAATCCCCTTTGTGAATCCTCATTTCTTACGTCACATTCATATCAACATCACCAAGAACGGAATCAACAGCATGTTGGTTTGTTTCTTCATATAAATACAACAAACACAAGCCTTGCAACTGCCCTCTATAACTTACCTAGTGGCATCTATTTTCAGTAAGTCATTTGATTGTCTTCATTTTTTTAATTTTTAACTGAGCTCTATTTATTCCAATCTAGAAGAATCATTCTGATTTCACTATGAAATAATTTGAATCAAATGATTGTAGACAATTTTAGAAATACTCTCAAATACTCTCCATAGCCTTTTGAAAATAATTATTATCAAAGCTTGATATATCTTGACCAAAGAAGAATCATTTGGGGTTTATTATTTACCTGGATGTCAACAGATAAGACAAGCTTTAGTTACATTGCATAGGTTAATAGTAACAAGATAGTGGTCACACACACAAATGGAAGTAAAAGATAAAGTTCATGAGTTATATTTTTATATAAAGCGTCAGGGTTGTCACTTTTGTGGGAAGTTAGTATTAAGTTACAGATCTGCCATGAATAAATAAACCTATAATCAAAAGCATTCTACCCATGACCGTCATGTCTTCTTAAGCATTATCTAATGTGTCCCCTTCCGTTTTTTTTCAAATTGTAGAGTTTATTTCAAGGGAGATATTGTTGCTATTTCTAAAGGAATGTGTGATCTCATAGAGGCTCTCTCATAGTAGAGGTTTCTGACTCTGAATCAGCTGACTCAGCATAAATAGGACTGGACAGCCAGGTGACAATTTGGTCATTCATCATCGTCATCATCATCATCATCATCATCATTAACGTCCGTTTTCCATGCTGGCATGGTTGGACGGTTTGACTAAGGTCTGGAAAGCCAGTGGCTGCACCAGGCTCCAATATGATCTGGCAATGTTTCTACAGTTGGATGCCCTTCTTAACACCAACCACTCCAAGAGTGTAGTGGGTGCTTTTTACATGTCACTGGCACAGGAGCCAGTCAGGCAGGCCTGGCATTGTTCATGTTTGGATAGTGCTTTTTACATACCACCAACAAGGGAGCCAGTCAGGGTACTGGCATCAGCTACATTCGGATGGTGCTTTTTACATGCCACTGGCACAGGAGCCAGTCAGGGGGTATTGGCATTGGTCACATTCGGATGGTGCTTTTTATGTGCCACCAGCTTGGGAGCCAGTCAGTGGGCACTGGCTACAGCTACGATATTGGTTTTAGTTGACTCAACAGGTCTTCTCAAGCATATCATATTGCCCCATTCATCAGGGGTACTCTTAACTGGGCTAGACATGCATGGCTGCGATCTCCCTTTAGTTGCCGGGTCTTTTCAATCACAGTATATCTCCAAAGGTCTTGGTCTCCTGTCATTGCCTCTGTGAGGCCCAATGTTCGAAGGTCATGCTCCACCACCTCATCCCAGGTCTACCTATTCCACCGGTTCCTTCCACAGTTAGGGAGTGACACTTCCTCACACAGCTGTCCTCATCCAAACATAAAACATGACCACACAGTGCAGTTGTCTCTCTTGCACACCACATTTGATGCTTCTTATGCCCAACTTTTCTCTCAGGGCGCTTACACTCAGTCATATATGCACACAGACATTACACATCCAGCAGATCATACTAGCTTCATTTCTTGCAAGCCTACGCATGTCCTCAGCATTCTCAGAGTAATCACCCCTATTACAGACTTGGTCACCTAGGTAGCGGAAGATATTAACTACTTCTAGTTTCTCCCCCTGGCATGTGATGAAATCTGTTTTCTGTACATTTTCAGTGTTTATTGCCCCTGTGCATCTGCCACATACAAAAACTATCTTCCTGGTTAACCTTCCTTTGATATTGCTGCACCTTTTATGTGTCCATAGCTTACACCGGGTACATGGTATGGAGTTTCTACCTACGCCCTTTCTACAGATCGAGTAGGGCCATCTACCTGAAGGGGTTAGTGATTTGACAGCCTTCCTACTTACTAAGACTTTGGTTTTTGCTAGGTTAACTCTAAGGCCTTTCAATTCTAGACCTTGCTTCCGCACCCTAAACTTAGTCTCTAGTTCTGGCAGTGATTCAGCTATTAGAGCAAGGTCATCAGCATAGAGGAGCTTCCAGGGGCAGCCTGTCTTGAATTACTTTGTTATTGCCTATTGAAGCCTCTAAATACACTTATCACATTGTGAGTGAGACTCTGATAACAAAGTTGTAAGAGGCAGACATGGTGAAAATATGAGAGTAGTCAGATCATTCGGGAGATGGCAGATGGATTTCTCAGTCATATAAGATGAAAAAAATAGTAATTTAAAGTATCTCTTTAATTCTTTTCCTTAATTTCAAATTCAAGTACCTAATCCCACCAAACATTATAAAGAAATGATTATCTCCTTTATATTAACTGTCAATTCAGGAATACTACATGTCAGAAAACTTATATATATTGCAGTTTTACAATATATTTTGAATAAAAGTTATAAAATATAATCAAAGTAACTGAGGATGTGATTGAGATATGTCAAGAGGCTTAAACTTTAAGTTTTTATTTTAAGATGAGAAGATTAAAAAGAATATTGGGTTGGCCAAAAAGTCTGTCCAGTTTTTGTCAACACTACATGTCAAGCACTCTAATAAGTCTGTCAATCTGTCCCTTGCACATGTGCACTCATTAGATACTTGATACTTCAACGTAGTTCAATGTGAACTTGCAATGAGACAGGTTGCATATTGTGTGCTGAGGATCACCTTGAAAGTGGAAAACCAAAACAAACATTACTGACAACTCAAGCTTTTCTATTTAAAATAAAAAAAGCGTGGAAATCTGCAAGAAGATATGTGCTGTGTACAGAGAGAATGCCACTACAGAACATGTGTGCCAGAAGTGGTTTTCAAGATTTTGATTGAGAAATTTTTTGATTCAAGAGCGCACCTTGCTCTGGTTGGCCAACTGAGATTAACAGCAACACCAACCACCTTTATACAACTGAGATGATTGCAGATATTCCCCAAATATCAAAATCAAGTGTTGAAAACCATCTCCTTCAACTTGGCTACATCAGCAAGCTTGATTCTTGGGTCCCACATCTATTGGATGAGGCTAACCTCACCCAACAGATTTTCATCTGTGATTCATCGCAGAAACACAAACAAAATTACCATTTTTTAAAGTGAATGATGATGAGGGATGAAAACAATGCAAAACATGAGCAATCATGAGAAAAGTGTGACAAACCACTACAAACAACCTCTAAAGCAGGACTTCATCCAAAGAAAGTTATGCCTCCTATTTGGTGGGACTGGAAGGGTGTTGTCTTTTACGAGCTTCTTCCCACAGACAGGACCATCTATTTGAATGTGTACTGTAACCAGCTGGACAAATTAAATGTAGTGATCCACCAGAAGTGTTCAGCACTTGCTAATCATAAAGTCATTGTCCTTCATCACAACAATGCCAGATCACACACTTTTTTGTACACATGACAGAAGTTACTGAGGCTTGCCTGGGAAGTTTTGTCACACCCTACATATTCACCTTCAGATTTCCACCTCTTTCACTCTCTTCAAAATCCACCGAATGGATAGACTTTCAACTCTGAAGAGGATGTAAAAATTCATCTGAAAGAGTTTTTCCCCAGTAAAGACAGTAATAAATCTACCTCAAAGATGGCAGGAGATATTGGGATGAAATGGTAACTATATCATTGATTGAATAAATTGCTTTAAATTTAAAACTTGAGTCTTATTTTCACTTAAAAAACTGAACAGACTTTTTGGCCAACCCACTATGAACAAAACAAAGTTTATTTATTAATCAAAATAAAATAATCAGTTGTTTATTTATTAATTTCTTAATTAAAAATTGATCTTGCTTATTTGGAATTAATATTTCTTTTGTTGTTAGGCAGACACTGCTACTCCAGTCAGAAAAATCTATCTCTGGAAACTGGCAACTTGTTCTCTGTCTCCTTGCTACTTGGTTACTAGTATTTTTAATACTTATTAAAGGAATACAGTCAATGGCTAAGGTAAGCACATTGGAAAATGTTGAAAACTAAAATTTTCTCCATTTGTAATATTGTAAATGAGATAGCGATTGAAATTTAATATATATATATATGTATATATTATTATATATATGTATCATCATCATCATCATCGTTTAACGTCCGCTTTCCATGCTAGCATGGGTTGGACGATTTGACTGAGGACTGGTGAAACCGGATGGCAACACCAGGCTCCAGTCTGATTTGGCAGAGTTTCTACAGCTGGATGCCCTTCCTAACGCCAACCACTCAGAGAGTGTAGTGGGTGCTTTTACGTGTCACCCGCACGAAAACGGCCACGCTCGAAATGGTGTCTTTTATGTGCCACCCGCACAAGCCAGTCCAGGGGCACTGGCAACGATCTCGCTCGAAAATCCTACAGGAGCCAGTCAGGCGGTACTGGCAACGGCCACGCTCAAAATGGTGCATTTCATGTGCCACCCGCACAAGAACCAGTCCAGGGGCACTGGCAACGATCTTACTTGGCTTGCCGGGTCTTCTCACGCACAGCCCATTTCCAAAGGTCTCGGTCCGTAGTCATCGCCTCGGTGAGGCCCAATGTACGAAGGTCTTGCCTCACCACCTCAGCCCAGGTCTTCCTGGGCCTACCTCTTCCACGGGTTCCCTCAACTGTTAGGGTGTGGCACTTTTTCACGCAGCTATCCTCCTCCATTCTCACCACATGTCCATACCAGCGCAATCGTCTCTCTTGCACGCCACAACTGATGCTTCTAATGTTCAGCTTTTCTCTCAAGATACTTACACTCTGACGGGTATTCACATTGACATTACACATCCAACGGAGCATACTGGCTTCATTCCTTGCGAGCTTACGTATGTCCTCAGCAGTTACAGCCCATGTTTCACTGCCATGTAGCATGGTTGTTCGTACGCATGCGTCATACAGTCTGCCTTTTACTCTGAGTGAGAGTCCCTTTGTCGCCAGCAGGGGTAAGAGCTCTCTAAACTTTGCCCAGGCTATTCTTATTCTAGCAGCTACACTTTCAGCGCACCCACCCCCACTACTAACTTGGTCGCCCAGATAGCGGAAGCTATCGACTACCTCTAGTTTTTCACCCTGGAATGAGATAGAAGTTGTTTCCTGTTTGTTTGCAGTCTTTATTGCACCTGAACATCTGCCACAAACAAAAACTAACTTGCTAGTTAACCTGCCTTTGATGTTGCTGCACCTCTTATGTGTCCATAGCTTGCACCGGGTACATCTTATAGAGTTACTACCTACTCCTTTTCTACATACTGAGCAGGGCCATCTACCTGAAGGGGTTTGTGTTTTATCTACCTTCCTACTTATTAGGATTTTGGTTTTAGCTAGGTTGACTCTAAGGCCCTTCAATTCTAGACCTTGCTTCCACACCTGAAACTTCTCCTCTAGTTCTGATAGTGACTCCGCAATTAGGGCAAGGTCATCAGCATAGAGGAGCTCCCAGGGGCAACCTGTCTTGAACTCCTCTGTGATTGCCTGGAGGACTATGGTAAATAATAGGGGGCTGAGGACGGAACCTTGGTGGACCCCTACCTCTACCCGGAATTCATTGCTGTACTCATTTCCAACCCTCACCTTACTGGCAGCATCTCTGTACATGGCTCGCACAGCTCTCACTAGCCATTCTTCTATCCCAAGTTTCCTCATTGACCACCAGATAAGGGATCGGGGGACCCTGTCAAAGGCTTTCTCCATGTCAACGAAAGCCAGGTACAGAGGTTTATCCTTAGCTAGGTATTTCTCTTGCAACTGTCTCACTAGAAATAAGGCATCAGTAGTGCTTTTACCTGGCACGAACCCAAACTGCATCTCATCTAAATTGATTCGCTCCCTAATTAGTTGGGCTATGACCCTCTCTGTAACTTTCATAACCTGATCTAACAGCTTGATGCCTCTGTAATTATTTGTATATATTATTAATTCTATTATGTATATATATATTATTAATTTTTCTATATGTGACAGTGGATTTTCATCGATGAGTTCATGAACCTTGGTTCTTTTCCCTAAAACTATATATTTATATATATGTATATATAATTTAAGGCGGTAAGTTAACAGAATCATTAGCACACCAGGCAAAATTCTAAGTGGCATTTTGTCTGTCTTTACATTCTGAGTTCAAATTCCGCTGAGATCAACTTTGCCTTTCATCCTTTAAGGATTGATAAAATAACTAAAAGTTGAGCACTGGGGTTGATGTAATCGGCACCCTCCTCCCCCAAACTTTCTAGCATTGTACCAAAATTTGAAACCAATGTATATATATATATATATATATATATATATATATATATATAATCTGTTACATGGTATGCCAAGTTAAGCAGTTCTTTTTCTAAATTGCAATTGGGTGGAGTGGATTTTTGGCAGTTAAATGGATCTCAAGCCTTCGGTAGATAAGTCTAAACCTTGTCAACAAGGCAAACTGCAACTCAAATAATAAAAAAGTATATTTATTACTGTTGCGACAGACTAAATATATTATGGTATTTTGTTCTAACTTAATATGTTTTGACTTTAAATTCTGCCAAGAGCGATTTTGACTTTCGTCTATTCAAGTATCAGTGAAATAAGTACCAATCAAATACTGACATTAATATGATGAATAGTACCTTTCTGTAAATTTGACTTCTATTTTCCATGGGTTGGATACTTTGACATGATCCAGCAAACCACAGATCTGTGTCAAGTTCTAGCTTTGTCATGGCTTCTACAGCTAGATACTCTAGATACACATTACTTGTGTGCTGCGTGCTTTTTATGTGCAACTGGCACTAGTGAGCCAAGTAACTTACAAAACAGAGAAAGAACAGTGTAGAAAAATAAAGATCTTGTGGTAGTTAGTTACTTCCTTTTACAATCTAAGTTCAGTTCAAATCATGTGGTGTCCATAAAATATCCCTCGAGTACTGGGACCAATGTAATTAATTATACACCTCTCCTAAAATTACAGGCTTTGTGCTGATGCAAGAAATCATTATTGTATATACAAGATGGGGCTGAAAAGTTTCTGGCTTTCATCATCATCCTCATCATCATCATCCTCATCATCGTTTAAATGTTCACCTTCCATTCTGGCATGGGTTGGACAGTTTGACAGGAGCTGGCCAGGCAGGAGCCTAAACCAGACTTCTGTGTCTATTTCGGCAGGGTTTTTATGGCTGGATACCCTTCCTAACGCCAACCACCCAGCAGAGTGCTTTGGGTAAAAGAAAATACAGGAGGATCAGTTAATTATCATTTTATTCAACATATTCCCCTCTCAGATTCACACTCTTATTGCAGTGGTCCTTCAGTTTTTCTGTACCCTGTAAAAGAACTCGGAAGTTTGGGTCTCCAACAAGGCGTTTCGTGATACCCTTAAAGCCAGGAACTTTTCAGCACCCCCTCATATAAGGCAAAGGAGATAGCTGGAAGTATTTTAACAAGTTGTTGTTGTTGTTTAGTTCCAAGTCAGCCCTAACTAAGCCAACTTAGGATCAAATGTATTTCAGCCATGACCAACCTGTTTATTTGCAGACATTGAATTTTGTAGTCCTTTATCAAAGTCTTACAAAATCCACTGCATTCTTCTACTTTTAAGACATGAGGGTATGATTTGAGGGAGACTTGGCTACTATAACTTTCAGGTTGAGCAACCACAGAGAAGCAACAAGTTAGAAGTAATACATCATTGCAGATTTTAATTTCATCATCCTTGGTTCCAAATTCAAATTTGGGTGGGTTAACATTGATTCAAAAGCTGCATAAATATTTACCTTAATTATATATATACTTAATTAACTTCAGGTATATACCTAGTGTATACATCTGAAGTTCTTGCAGGTGATAGCTAACTTTGTGAACTCTTAATAATTCTTTTCTTTTATCATTTCATTATAGATGATGTATTTGACAGCAATACTTCCATATATTTTGGTCCTGCCTCTCCTAATTTGCATTTGCATGTTAGATGGTGCTTTACCCGGTGTAAAATTTTTTCTTACACCTGGTTGGGACGCATTACAGAAACTACAGGTATGTAATCAACTATTCACAAAATTCAATAGAAAATAGTTTATTTCATTTATAATCACAAAAAAAAAAAACTTTGTCTTTTCTTTTATTTCTTTCAATCACTAGATTGCAGACATACTGAGGCACAACTTTGATGAATCTAGTTGACCAAATAACCCTACTGTTATGTTTTTTAAGTCTGGTACTTATTCTGTTGGTCTTTTTTTGCCAAAGTGCTAAAGCGTTAAGTTATAAGGAAGTACATTAGCCAACAACAGTTCTCAAGTGGTGGTGGTGGTGGTGGTGGTGGTGGTGGTGGTGGGAACAAACACACACACATATCCATGTACATTTCATCATCATTACTATCATCATTTAATGTCCACTTTCCATGCTGGCATGGTTTGGACAGTTTGACTGAAAATTGGTAAGCTGAGGAGCTGCACCAGGTTCCAGTTCTGATTTGGCAAGATTTCTATGGCTGGATGCCCTTCCGAGCATCAGCTAGTCCAAGAGAGTAGTGGGTGCTTTTTTTACATGCTACTGACATGGGTGCCATTGACTTGACGCCAGCATCAGACATGACTACAATCTCTCTTAGCTTGACAGCTCTACACAAGCATGGTATATCGCCAAAGGTCTCAGTCACCTGTTACTACCTCTGTGAGGCCCAATGCTTGAACAATGCTTTTTATGTGCCGCTGGCACAGGTATATATATATATATATATATATATATATATATATATATATATATATATATATATATATATATCGATTTACCAAATTCACTCTTACCAAATACACAAATAGAAGACACTTTCCCAATCTGCCATGCAGTGGGACTGAATCTGAAATCCCATGGTTGCAAAATGATCTTCTTAACTGCACAGCCATGCTTGTAGTATTTTGGCTTGAAAATTTATAATTATTTATCCATAAGTAACAGTTTTTTGTTGTTCTTTAGACAGTTAATGTGAACAAATATCGTTTATAACTTTAATTAAATTAAAGTTCAGTATTTTCAAATCTTTGACATCAATGAGATGTTCATCCTTTTTGTGTTTTAGCTAATCTATTAACTTTACAAGTAATACAGTTATTACTGTAATGTAATTTCATAGTTCCATCATATAGCTCTAAATTGGTCTGAGAAATCTGTAAACATCCAGCTTCCTCTTCGAATTGACAGGAAGGAAAATCAAAGGGAACAGCCATGAACATAAGATAAACACTAATGTATATGGTGAATTATGCACACCAGAATTAAATTGTTAGATGTCATAGTAGTGGGGCAGAAAGATTAAATTATTAAGCCAGAGATCATCGGGGGAGAAGGTTAGAAAAACAATCAAGAAGAAAACATGCGATTTACAGGAATGATTTGACCTATACAATACAGAGAGAAACAAATACTCTTTACTCTTTTACTTGTTTCAGTCATTTGACTGTGGTCATGCTGGAGCACCGCCTTTAGTTGAGCAAATTGACCCCAGGACTTATTCTTTGTAAGCCTAGAACTTATTCTATTGGTCTCTTTTGCCGAACCGCTAAGTTACGGGGACGTAAACACACCAGCATCGGTTGTCAAGCGATGTTGGGGGTACAAACACAGACACACAAACACACATACATATATATACATATATACGACGGGTTTCTTTCAGTTTCTGTCTACCAAATCCACTCACAAAGCTTTAGTCGGCCCGAGGCTATAGTAGAAGACACTTGTCCAAGGTGCCACGCAGTGGGACTGAACCTGGAACCATGTGGTTGGTAAGCAAGCTACTTACCACACAGCCGCTCCTGCGCCTATTGTAAAGTTTATATGAAAATGATAACTGAATTTACTCATTTTAATGCTTTCAAAATGTGTCACTGATTTCTTTGTCATTTGTTTTCAAAACTCTTTTGACACTGGTTTACCTGAAACTTCCCCTGGTCCTATGATTCAAATTTCTTGTTTTAAAGTGATCTAAATCAAAACCTTCCATCAAAACTTCCTGTTTCAATTTATGCTCCAAATACCAGCTTAATAATGACAAATTTATTTAACTACATTCTTCATTATTTTTTATAATTAACTAAAAGAAAGAAGTGTGCTATTTCTACAGAGATATGGTAACAAGAAGGTTAACAAAATATTATCATTCTATCATTTTCAGGTGTGGTCTGATGCAACTAAACAGCTTTTTCTTTCATTAGCTCTCGGTACAGGGAGTATTTCAGTATTAGCTGGTTATACTCATTTTCACAGCAACTGTTTTAGGTAAGTTCATTTATTTTTTTAATTCATTTCTTAATAAAAATGAAAAACATTTCATAACTTAACATGTAAACCATGCACTGAATTCATTAACTTATGGAGGTTTAAAAAAAATCCAGTCTTTGTTTAAAGTTAATATTAAGGACTACAAAATACCAATCAAAGAATGCAAACCAAAACCTTGTGAGTGTAATTTGGTTGTTAGAAACTGTGTGGAAGCCTGTCAGAAAGAGCATTCCTATTTTGATGGTGGTAGATTTACCTTGGTCATTGCCTGCCCTTAATACTATACTAAATTGCAAAAATGACAAGAATTCAGACCAGTTCTGCAGTCTGAAGATGGTTTCCTGCCTGCCTTCCACCAGTCGCAAAGACCCTCAAAAGACCATAAGCATTGCCTTTCCTTTTCTGACTATACCATGTAAAGAAAATATATTTTTTAAAACCCAACATGAAAGAAACTGGCTATAGAATGGAACTGTATACAAGGAATGTCTATTACAAATCTATAATGTCTTTTAGATTTGATTTGTCGTAGATTGTATCTCCTCTTTTTCTGTGGTCAGGCTTCAATGAAAATTTGAAGGTTTGGTCTTCTTCTCTGAAAGATGATTTTAAATGTATGGTCTTAGAAGCAAATTATTATTAACTATATCCTACCAAGTACTTTAAATCCATTCTGCAGATTTATGGTTTTCCTGATTCTTCACTAAATAAACTGTCTATTACCATCATTACAACCTAATTATCTAGTTAATCTTGCTGGTTGTTGTGGTAGCATATGATTAACTAACTGATTCACTAGTTGTCCATCTGGCTAGTTGTCCATCTGGCTAGTTGTCCATCTGGCTAGTTGTCCATCTGGCTAGTTGTCCATCTGGCTAGTTGTCCAACTAAGTAGTTGATTTGTTGCTCATTGGCAATTTTACATATCATATAAAAAATTATTTTGCTCTATGGTCAAAGCATTTTTGTGATTGCATGAAGATTGCAGGTTGAGTTGGGTCAAGTAGCGTTTTAAAAATATTTTAACAGTATTAATTAAACTAAACCATTAATATTGGATACATTATTAATAAATTTTATAGAAAACATAAGATCTTTAGTGTAAGAAGAAAGTTTAGATTAGAAGCATCATTGTCAATGGTAGGCTTAATTCATTGTCAAGGTCAACTCCATCATCTCACCCTTGGATGCCTTTAGTAGACTGGATCTCACTTTGAGGATAACTTCCTCCTTTCTTCCACAAGCCTTGGAGATCTTATAAAGGGTCATGGGCACTACTCTTCCATCTCTAATTAAGCCAAAAGCAATTTCTTTTTTAAATGTTTGAGTCTAGTGAATTCTTATAATTGTTTTAATACAGGTTTTTCCCACACTGACATAAATTGGACTGGTTATATGTTTAATATTTTTATTTAGGTTTCTAGGTTTCTGACAATAAGTCCATTCGGTGAAGAGAAGTAGTCTCAGAACTAACCTTACCATTTCTTTCCAGGTCTTTCTTGGTCTGCTCACACAACAGAAATTTTTCACCAACAATACTTTCACTCAATTATGTGTAATCCATCAACAATACATAATTAAACCAAAGTAATCCTCTCCTGCAGTTAATAGCTTCTGGTGCAAAAACAAATCATTTGCACTCTTCTTTCATGTAAATCAACATTGCACACCCAACGTGCTATACTCATATCATTTCTCTCCAGCCACTGAAGGTCATTATACATCTTCCATGGTAAATATCAAATAGCAGTACATATTTTATGTATGCTTCAGAGCATCTAATTTTCCTAAAGTGAGAGAATAAAAGTAACAGATCCATGAGCCTCTGTCATCCTATTCTTATCATAAATACTATAATTTTACAACATCCAAGCCATGCTCTGTAGTAACTGTGTTGCCTAAGTAGAAGAACAAATCTACAACTTTTGGCTTTTAATTCAAGGTTGTTACTTCTGTGCGTTTGAAGTTCTGATTCCCTACTGAGACTCTGTTTGTTATCTCACTACACATGTTATGTATCCATTGCTTACAGCAATATTTAGTATTAAGTTCATTCTGCTACCTTCCATTTCATTGAACAAAGCTCTCTTCCTAGAATGCCACAGGGTTTTTCTTTTCTATCAAATAATACTCTAATCTTTTTTCATATTTAACTTTAAACTTTCTGACTAGACCACTCTTCCATGTTTTGAACTCCTCAATAGATTCTATAGAGAGAACCAGATTATTGGCATATAAAAATTTCCAAGGACATCTAGTTCTGAATTCCTGAATAATTACCTTAAAGACTATGATGAAGAGAAGATGGATAAGAGCAGGTCTACTGGAACTCACCTGTAAACTAAGATGTTCAATGAATTCATTAATCAAACTCATATTACTTGACATCTTTATGTTCTGAAGTACTCTCCTTAACCATTTCTCTACTGGTGATCTTCTGAATACCCACCTGGCCAGACAGCATGGGAACCTTGTCCCCTTACAGTTTAATTTTTTCCACCAGAAATATAGTATCCATGGTCCTTCACTTAGGCACCAGCATGAATTTCTACCAGCCCAACCTAACTTCATTTTGCACTATTTATGATATGTCTTTACCCTACTTACATAAACTGATCTGTCCACTTGTATCTCTCTAATTTTCCATGTCTCTTCGAAGAAAGTTAGTTATGTTTCTACAGGAAGGAGCCATAAACTGCCATTCTACATACATGTATAAGACAATATTTGATTAAAAAAATAACAATAGATTCTTTTTGTATCCATTTCTGATAACATTGCCAAATGATCTGATACCTGCTTCTGGTTGCCAGGTGAATTTAAGGATGTAAAAATGAAGGGGTTACTCACACACACACACACACACACACATATAGATATGACAAAACATATCTAGAACTATAAGCTAGTAATCTCATGCCAAAAATACTGCACAATTTAACTTCTACTTGTGTTTGAGCTGCTGCTAGAAAAATATCTTTACAAGATTCTAGACTAATTTTGAATTTTAAAGTTAGTAACAGTTTCACGCTGAAGGTCATTATTCATCAATAACGTTAATTAAGTTATTGAAGGATTTATTTATCTCAGTTTTGTCTAATTATGCTGCACTGGGATGGCAGTCATATTGTCTTGGGTCCAGTTTCACTGCATGCCACCTTCAGAAAGTATCTTTTACTATAGCTCCTGACCAACCAAAACCTTATGAGTGGATGTGGTAGATGGAAACTGAAAGAAACTCATCATATATATATATATATATGTATATATGTACATATATGTGTGTGTGCGTGTGTGTGTGTGTGTGGCATCATATGATGGTTGTAAATAAACATCATTGGCATACAAGCAAGGTTGTTTGTTTCCAGTCTTCCTTCAAAAGCATGCCTACATATGGAAAATTATTACCTTGCTTGGAAACCAATGAGTATTAGCAACAGGTAGGGCATCAAGCCATATAAAATCTGCCTCACTAAATTCCATCTGACCCATGCAAACATGGAAAAGTAACATTAAATGATGGTGGTGGTGGTGATGATGATGATGATGACGATGATGACGACGACGACGACGACGACGATGATGGTGGTGGTGGTGGTGGTGGTGGTGGTGGTGGTGGTGGTGGTGGTGGTGGTAGTGATGGTGGTGAAATCACTAAATTGAAGTTGGATTTATTAAATTAGTAATAATTTATTTTTTTAAATAAAGAATCCAGTCATAAGTCATTATTTCTGTACCTTTTCTCTCTCCTTTTTCATTTCCCAATTAAAATCCATTTACTGTTTGAAACTTAGACAATTTCAATAAAAAGAAATGTTTATCTAATTCCCTTTTATTTATTTATTTTTTTTGTTTAGGTTTTCACTCCTAGGTTGCACTGTTAACCTTGTTAGTACAGAAATATTGGGACTATTAATGTTTGCCATTCAAGGAGTTTTCACAAAAATTTATCAACTTCCACTCAATCGTCTAGAAATTCCTGGTAAGTTATAATATAGAATTTACAAACTTCTACCAATTTAGTTTCCAATGAAACTTGCTGAGTGAAGTATTTATATTTCTCACTTATTTAACCCTTTAGTGCTTAAACGGTCATATCTGGCCAAAATATTCTACCTGTTTTATGTTCAAACTAGTCAGATATGGTCATTCATAGCTACCTTATTGTGTCATTTTAAAAATAAACAATCACATAATTGAAATCTCAAAGCCATGAAATGATGCAAGATTAATTTTACATGGTGTGAATACATAAGTTTTACATTTGACAGAATAATCTGAATGCTAAAGGGTTAAGACCATAGTAATTAAGTATCTTTTATACTTGTTATTCTTTTTAGTCTCAATAATTTCTATATGGTTCAAGAACTGTTTCAAAAGCAAGAATTTTCAATGAATTTATAATGTGTTTGCTGATAAAAATTCTAAAATCACTGGCTTTGTGCCAAAATGTGAAAGAATTTGACACAGAAAAGACAGTCTATAAGATCTTTTATATCTTAACTTTTACTTGTTTCAGTCATTTTGACTATGGCCATGCTGGAGTACCACCTTGAAGGGTTTTAGTCAAACAGATCGACCCTTGGACTTATTATTTTTTGAAGCCTAGTACTTATTCTATTGGTCTCTTTTGCCAAACTGCTAGGTTACGAGGGACATAAACATACCATCACCAGTTGTCAAGCAGCAGGGGGCGGGGAACAAACACAGACACAGAGACACACATACATAGAAATATACATATAAAATCGGTTTCTTTCAGTTTCCATCTACCAAATTCACACACAAGGCTTTGGTTGGCCCGAAACTATAGTAGAAGACACTTGCCTAAGGTGCTAAGCAGTGGGACTGAACCTAGAACCATGTGGTTGAGAAGCCAGCTTCTTACCACACAATCATGCCTGTGCCATAATTCAGTGAAAATATTTCAAAAGTATCTTTTTCATCCACACATACATGCACAAGCATACACACACAACACATGCATACTCACATACACACACATATTGATTCAATGAAAGTCGATTACCTTCATATATAGTACTCAGTACATATTACAAGTGTAGAGTTTCATATTTTTATATTTAATCATTTGTACTATGATCATTTCAACTCCTGGTCAGCTTTAAGTGTCCAGGACAACCAGGAATTACAACAAATGATTAAATAAATATATATACATATGTAAGTATGGTGGGGGTACCCGAGCATGGGCACAGCCACTGGTTGAAAGCAATAAAAGGAATTACATGTGTGTGTGTGTGTGTGTGTGTGTGTGTGTGTGTCTGTGTTTGCACGCACGCGTATGTATCTCTTGTCTTTTACTCGTTTTAGTCATTCAACTGAGCCAGGCTGGGGCTCCACCTTGAAGAGTTTTAGCTGAATAAATTGACCCTGGTACCTTTATCTTTTAAGCCTGGCATTTATTATATCGATCTCTTTTGCCAAATAGCTAAGTTTGGGTATGCAAATGCACTGACACCAGTCGTCAAACAGTGGTGGATGATAAACACAGCCACAAAGACACACACATAGATATATATGTAGGCATGATTGTATGAATGCATGTATTTATGTATGTTTGTATTTTTGTATTTTTGTATGTACATATGTATGTATGTCATTATTCAGTTTTATTTCAAGATTTCTTACCAAATGACTGAAACAAGTAAAAGAGTAAAAGAGTATACATTAGACAGTTTATATTTCTAGTCATTTCTAATTGCATATTACAAACTGAGGATAGACAGAATTTTGGACTGTGGGATTCTCAATTATTAAAATGTATCATTTACTGTCTAATTTGTGAAAAAAATGTATTTTAATAAATGTAGGATAATAATTTGCATGGAACTGCAGGCAGAGTTCTTTTGGATATGTTAGACCAACCCTAGCTATGTTCTATATTCCATGTTTCATTTCTTTTCTTTGCCATTTAAGTTTCCTACTTCTTTCAAACAAGCTTTGATCAAAACGTAATTAACTATATTGTCAGTACAAGTTTAGCTCTTCTTTCTCTTTTCCTTCTATTGATATTAACAACTTGTATAAATATGTATTCAATTTGTAAATGAATGCAATTCAGAAGCAATATTCTCTTGTAAGTGCATTCTTTTACCTCATTATCTGATTACAGGAACAAACTAACCACAAGTGCTGACACGTTTTTCTTTATTGATAATCACTCTATAAGAATAAAATATTTGCCCCTACATTTATCTCTTTTGACATTACTCTGCATATGTAGTTAGCTTGCAATTGTATTTGTGTAATCTAATTACATGACTTTATTAATTTCCTATTGCTACTGTACTTTGCTGTGAATGACCTGTCTTTATAAGTAAACCTTTTACAACAGCATTCTTTTATGATTACCTGCTTACATGAAGTTACTTGTTATGATGATATTCTGCTGTGATTACCTATTTGTATAAACAAACTGCTTACAGCTATATTTACCTCATCTAATAACATCTATATAAAACAAATACCTTTATAACTGCATTCTTCATTTCAATCAGATTTCTGTAAGGACATATTCTTTACAATAGCATTCTTTTTTTTTTTTTACCCTGAATAAACCACTTCAGCATAATTATTCATCATTGCAATTATGTATTTTAGAATAAAATAAGTCTAACATATAACTTTCATTTCTATATAATACTTTAAAAACATCATAATAAGTTTATACCTTTCCAAGTTGTATGATTAATTCTTAGTAATAATATTCCACCTTTCTGTTTGAGCCATTATCAACTTCCTAAAATCTTTCCCATTATATTTCCTAATGTACTCAACTTAAAATATCTATTCTAATTTCTGAACCCTTCAGGGATTTAACCTTCTACATCATTATATCATATACATATATATATATATATATATATATATATGCGAGTAAAAATAAATACAAAAAAGGTGTTTTTTTTGTATGATTGTGTATAGAGGAATATATTATTTTGTTTAAAAGAGTTCCAACACTGTCTGTTTTTTATGTTTTATTTATATTCCTGCAGAACCAATGTGGGGTATAGAATATGGAATATACAATATATAATATAATATACAATATATAATATAAAATAAGATAAAATAAAAATGGATGGCACCATGAAAGAAAGTATTGAATGTAGATGAAATATTGAGTGTTCAATATAAAGGATCAAATATATAAATATAAGTATATAAAGGCGACTCGAGTTTCAGGGCTATTTCCCTTCGTCATGGCTGGTATGACAGACTTTAACAGATGTATGTATGTATGTATGTATGTATGTATGTATATATTCATTTAGAACTTCATATACTTAACATTTATTTTTCTATACTAGCATGGGTTAGAAGGGAAGTTATTTTAAACAAGATTTTACAGTTGAATAATGCTCTTCCTATCAGCAACCCTTAACTATTTCCAAGTAAGGGATTTTTTAAATTCTAGACATCTTCAAAACACAGAGGAACCAGGCATAATGTCAACAAGGAATGTTATATATATATACCCACACATATAAATATATATATGGATGGATGGATGGATGGATGGACGGACGGACAGAAGGATGGATAGACAAACAGATAGACAGAAGGATGAACAGATATAAATGAAGTGTATATAACTAAAACTTTTGGTAATTTCCTCAGAATATAAGAGGATAAGTTTAAGTTGAATATGAAGAGGATTCTGATTAATGATTTGATAAAATAACTATCAAATGAGTTCATTCAGAAAACTGAAACTTAGACTTAAAGAAAAGATAGAGATATACCAAGATAATTAAAAATGATGAAAATGAACCTATCCAGTTTGTGTTCAAGATTATTAATCCATAAGGCATAATGATTTAGTGGTATTTAAGCTGCATTTCATAGGCAGCAGTGCTAATTACTCTTAATGTCTCTGTTTATTTAACTGAAAGTAATTACCATTATCTTTTACAATTGACTAATTATTTTTCCAAGGAACATTTAACTAACCACAAAATGCTCTTTAGATTTGCTGAAATGATCACATCATAGAGACTAGAAAGAGTAATTACTAGTTAGATAGAACAATTACAAATTCTTTCAAACACAATCTTTGTTTCAGTAGGTTCAAAATGAAAGTATTCTTTTTGTCTGCCATTTGCATCTGCTTTTTGTCTGCCATTTGTTGGTGAATATGCATATTGATATTTTGAGTTCAATCTCACTACACAGTACCTTGGGCAAATGTCTTCTTCTGTAGCCCTGGGCCAGCCAAAGCCTTGTGAGTAGATTTGGTTGATGGAAACTGAAAACCTGTTGCATATGTATATGTTGGGTCATCCTATAAATAATGCATTTTTTTATACTTCTTTTATTTTTCAAAATTAAGATAAACAAAGTTCTTTTTTAATCAAAAATATACTCTCCTTCATTTTCTACAATGCTCTTCCATCTATCTTGTAGACTTGCAAGGCCCCTCTTCCAAAATTCACTTGTCCGTGACGAAAAATACTCCTCCAGTACTGTTCTGACCTCGACTACAGAATTCATATTTTTACCCCTCCAAATGATTTTGAAGACTGTGGAATAAATGATAATCAGATGGGGAAACATCTGGCGAATATTGTGGGTAGGGCATCGTTTCCCATTCAAACTGCTCCAACCTTTGAAATGTCATCCTTGCTATATGTTGCCAAACATTATCATGATGGAAGAACACCTTTTGTGTTGAAACCAAAGATAGTCGTTTTTCTCCTAGCGCTGACTTTAGCCACTCAAGCTGCTCACAGTAGATCTCCTTTGTTATTGTTTGGTTTGGTTTAAAAGTTCAAAGTGGAGTAAACCATTCATATTCCACCAAACAGATAACAACACCTTATGTGGCTGAAGACCTTCTTTAACCTGGGGTGCCGGTGTTTCTCCTTTCCCTACCCACTGTCTTTGGTGCTTGACATTTTTATAGAGAACCCATTTCTTGTCACCAGTCACTATTTGGTCCTAAAAAGGTTCATTCATGGGATACAACAGTAAAGAAGAGCACACGTTCACTCTCTGCATGCAATTAGACCAGGGAAGTTTATGAGGAGCCTACTGACCTAGTTTGCTAACTTTTCCAATGGCACACAGGTATCGATGACTGATTGAATGACCAAATCCAAGCTTCTTTGATAGTTCCTCAACAGTTACAATGGGATTTTGTTCCACCAGGGTTTGCAGGATGTCCTTGTCAAGCTCTACAAATCTTCCAGGAAGAGGTTTGTCTTCTAGGCTGTAGTTTCCAGCTCAGAATTTCCGGAACCACCATTGACACTGGCTTGTGCTTATTGTCCGATCTCCATATACTGCATTAATATTTCTCGTACTTTCCATTGCGTTGTTGCCTTTATTGAACTCATAAAGCAAAATATGCTGAATATGCTCCTTTGTCACTTCCATTATAGCTTTGAAAAAAAATGGCTGTTAAAATTGAACTGCACTCTTCAAAACTTGCACTAAGAATAAGGACGAGATAAAATTACTACCTGTTTTTATAGCAAGTTGATGCAGGTAGATTAACCTGTCCCCATCCAACTTTTAGTTCATGCAATTGAAAAAACCACATTATCTATAGGTTGAGCCAATATGTATGTATGTATGTATGTATGTATGTATGTATGTATGTGTGAATGCTTGTCTGTATCTTCTCATCTTAATGTCAAGTGATGGTTGTAAGTGAGTGTCACTGTCATACAAGCAGTGCCATTCATTCCCAATATTCTGTGGAAACATGCCTGGCTATAGGGAAATATTACTTTGCTTGGAAACAGGTGAGGGTTGATGATAGGAAGGGCATCCATTCATAGAAAATCTGCCTTAATAAATTCTGTTTCACCCATGGGAACATGAAAGGGGATGTTAAAATGATGATGATGAATCACCAATATTAGATAGTCTTAAACCATCAAAATTATTTTCATTTTTAGATTTTTAAATGTATTTTTGTTTTATTTTCCTTTATACAAGAGGGAAGTATAAGTACCATCAGTATTCTCAAAGCCCATTGCTACATAAATCATTGCCTCGAATGAATAATTGCCATCAGTATCGGCTAGTGTAAGGAGTTTGAGTTGCATTATGCATTCATAAAAAACACAGAAAGCATAGCAAGTTCAAACAATGTTAGTTGAAGCTATTTTACAATTATAACTAATTGATATTTTGATATCTTCAAAATATAGTTAGTTTGTGCAGATTATTAACTGAAGTAGGGAAAACACACATTCTATGAATTTCTTCCAGACTACCTCTTTTCATAAAATGTTTAATTAGGCTATGTAATGTCCAGAAAATTTCTAAAAAGGATGAAATAGTAATTACATGATTACCACTGAATAGAAATTTTAAGCACTTCATAATAAGTAAACAATAAAAAGAAAATTAGATATGTACATTCTATGCATTTTCCCCTTATTCAATAATTCCAAATTTAAATTTCCATTCCTACCTAACACTATGAAGAATTTATTATCAACTGTCCAACAGGGGACATCGTGTGTTTGTAAAATTTCATTTGACTGATTCAAAATAAGGAACCGCCTTAATCTATTTTTTAATCTTATTGGATTCTTATCAAAGGTGTCTTTTATTCATTTTATACTTCGCATATCTGTTTATATTAAAAATTTTTTTTTTTTTACTTCTCTAATGAAATCTTACCATTTATCTTTACAGCCCTTGACATGGCATTCATTATATTTCCTGAGATCACATCATTAATGCCCTTTCCACCAGTGTGGTCAGCTCTTTTTTATCTTATGTTGACCATCATCACCTTAAATAGCATTGTAATATTCACCCAACTAGTTGTATCAGGACTGGAGATAATATGGCCAATGCCTGAAAGGAACTGTTACAAGCTGTTCTGGTTGTTTGTCATATGTGTATTATCTTTCATTTTTTCCCTCTTCATACTTTCTCAGGTAAGAAACTTTTGCTAAAAAAAAAGGAAATTATCACTGTACAGTTATTTTAAATATTCTCTAATTAATTATAAAACATTTTTGTGAAGATTAATTAAATGATAGCATGTGAAATCTTCTAAATAAATATTCCAATAACTCTATATGATACTTTTCTGTGTCTTGGGAGAATCGTTATGCCAACTTTTTCTTTAAGTATACTATATTTTCTGGCATACAAGTCGACATAGTTTATAGTGTAAACATGTGTAAACATTCAAACATCATCACTAACTTTCCAAATCCTGTTGCCTTCAACATGGAACGTTTGGTTCTCCAAACTTGTTTTGGTATATAAGACAACCTACTGTTTTTGGCTAACTTTTGGTCTGAAAAATTCGACTTGTATGCCAGGAAATACAGTAATGAGTTTGTTAATTTCAAGCCTAAAAATATGAACAAACATGATTTAGCTATTTTTTTTATTTGTGTGAGATTTTTTTTTTTTTTATTAGGTTTTTGAAATAACTTTTCTCGTAGAGTTCTTATTAATTGATTATTTAATATAAAATACAAGTGAAGCAATTATGATACAAATAGCCTATTGTCAGATTTGCTATAGTATTTTAAAAGAAACTAGGAAGTTTTCCCCCTACACATGCCTAACCCTACACATATATTCATAAGAAACACAGAAAAAATAATTGGTATTTGTAAGCTTTATGTAAGATATGTGCATTTCTACACGCCTGTTGTAATTACGTGTGCTAATTAACCCATTACACTAACCAATTGGCATGCTTCTTCAGTATTATCAACAAAACAACACAATATGATATGTGTTGCATATCCTTATATACCCAGTCATGCATATTGTAAATAAGCAAGTTGGTAAAGCAGAAAAGAGCCAACTGAATTGCCTAAGAGGTAAATCAGTTTATGTAGAGAGCTGCACAATATGCTAGAAATATCAGTTAAACCTCCCTGAAATCATATTTTGCCATCTTGTAAAAAGAATAAACACATTGGACAAGGTGGTTTCTGTATACAAAATGATGGGATGATCATGGCTGGAATGCCTCTGCTCTTAGGTCTACTCCCTCAGAACAGACCCAAAGCTAAACAAGAGGCCATCAATAACATTTGAATTTGTGTCAAATGGAGTTGTATTTATATTCTGTTGCCAGAATAGCAGCATGTCATTTGCTAATGTAATTGTTCTCTAGCTGGTAATTAGCATTTGCATTACCCAATCACTATCAGCAACAGCAGCGTTTTTATCACAATTACCATCACCATTATTGTCATGTTAATTGTCATCATCATCATCAATATTCCAATTTTTGGTGTATTACTTGGGACTGTCAAAGGTCTTCTCAGACTAGTGAAATTGACACAGGAAGAACTGGACAAAGTTATTAATGTAAAACTACAGAAGAGAGATAAATGGTGGAAGGAGAGATAAGTGGGTCAGGTGAAGTTTGGATGGAGACTGTGGGCAACTAATTAGTGCAGAGAAGCAGAGGCTTCAGTGATAACAATAGAAGAGGCAATGAAAGAAAGTTAAATGAAAGGACATTGCACATTTGTGGATAAGTGCCTGCAATGTGTTAGTGATGGAATCTTCATCACTAAAGAAATGAAAGAAACCCTGATTTTATTATAAAAACCTAGTTTTATCATCAAAACCTAGTTCTTAATTTTATATTTAGAAGGAATTAAGCACAAAAGACTAAACTCATTGGATAGGACAGCAATGTGATTAATTTAATAGATCTAATTTCCTAAAATTTTTCTGCAATTCTATGAAAAATAAGGCAAACTTCATTCCATCGTAATATACAATTTACTTTCCAGAAATAAGGTAACTGATGGTGGTCTGAGATCAAATTGATTGAAATATTATTGTGTAGATATAAATATTGAAGAAAAGTTTTCATCTCTAAAGTTAACACTAATTGAAAAATTATGATCCTAGAATTAATAATGCTCCCAAGACAATGGAATATTTGCTGCATGATAATATATCATTAATATATTGTTAATTGTTAGTCTGGCATTTTCCATTTAGCAAAATTACTCTCTATTCTTCTAAAAAGACATATTTTTCAAAAATGCTGTTGTTATAAAAAGTATTATTCTTTGCAATGTCTTCTATTATTTATTTACTTTTTTTGCTCATATTGATATTTACTTAGATATTATTTTTTTGTCTACTTTACAAGGCTGATATTTACACTGATCAAACAATGGATGTTTACCTTCCAAGCTGGTCCTTGCCATTTATTTGCTTTTTTGAATGTTTGATTCTGATGTGGTTCTATGGTCCAAAGAAAATTTTGCGACATATCACTGACATGACTGGTAGCCTTGATCGCTTTTTTTGGAAATTAATGTGGAAAGCAATTACACCAATAACAATACTGGTAAGTTATCTAAAAACAACTCTTTCTCTGACAATCCTAACTTCATTGCTCTCTCTCTCTCTCTCTCTCTCTCTCTCTCTCTCTCTCTCTCTCCCTCTCCCTCCTAAATACACATATTTAATTGGAGAGTAGTCATTAAGAAGATAAAATGGAAAACAAAAATATTGATGTTGTCCATATATATAATATAAATGTTTATACCCATATTGTCTATGAGGAGAACTTCTCAAGAGACACTTGTGTAGCATTGCTATTTTCAAATTTCACAAAACCACATACACAGATGCACACACTCACACACACACACACACACACACAAATTCATAGATAGATAATTATATGTGTGTGTGTGTGTGTGTGTGTGTATATATATAGAGAGAGAGAGAGCGAGAGCGAGAGAGAGTTATTGTCATCATCATATGGAAGTCAAACAGATAAATAAACCTATCTTCATCTCTCAAACCTCCTGACTTTAGGCTTTTTATATATATATATACACGTTTGTGTATGTGTGTGTGTGTGGAGCATTATTCGTTTGGCAAGTTTTTTACACCTCGATGTCCTTATATATATGTATGTATATATATATGTGGGTGTGTGTAATAATAATAATAATAATAATAATAATAATAATAAGGATTCTTCATAGAACCAGGTACTTAAAAGGATATGCACCAGGTAAGGTTCGATAAACCTGTGATCACCACCTCTGGTTGATTAAATATCTAGTAGGATATTCAGGTTATGCATACAGAGAAAACCACCCCTACAAGTATTAAGTACCTAGGGGTTGTGTTGATCATACATTGTTTGGAATACTCCAGCGTATCTGATGTGCCATGAATCTCTATGGTGCATTATAAGCAAATGAATAATAACAGACGATGGATAAATGTCAGCTCATTACAGCTGTTTTTTACACATTTTTTAATATGTATGTTTGGCGTTAGGAAGGGCATCCAACTGTAGAAACTCTGCCAAATCAGATTGGAGCCTGGTGTTGCCATCCGGTTTCACCAGTCCTCAGTCAAATCGTCCAACCCATGCTAGCATGGAAAGCGGGCGTTAAACGATGATGATGATGATGATATATATGTATGCATGTATATATGCATACACACATATGGCAACTTTCTTTTTATTTTTGTGAATATCTATGAATACATTTAATTTCTTACCTCTAATTTATTAATATCTGACATAAAATAAGTTGTTTGCTCTTTGCTGTTGGAATTGCATTAGTGCAACACCACCACCACCACCACCACCACCAACAACAACAATTTCAACCATACTTAAAGGTAGCAATATTTTTTACATATTAGATTGTCTCGGTAGTCTAAAATAACTCTTGAACTCTGTCATGGTTCTAGGAAATACCTGTCGCAGCAACTGTGTATCATTTCCAGTGGTTAATGCCAGGGATTGAAGGTGAGAAAGACTGTTGGCATCTTTCAAGCCCATTATTACCACCAGTCATTGTCACAGTGTATGCAAACTATTTACTGTATATTTCATGCTGCTAATCTAGTGGTAGCCAAGTTAATTAGCTTACACATGGTCATTGAAATTTACTTGCTTACTTCAACTGATAACAGTTACTTACACCATCAAGACACAACAGTCTCTAGAATCTCTCGGTATTAAGAAGCTACAGTGAAATGTATAAGGGCCACAAGATCTATTAGTGTTGTGTTATCTGATTATATACAATGTACAGAAAAACACAGAAATGTATGTTTTATTATTTTCAAGGTATGTTACCTTCAATTTGAATACTACAGGGTGTCCACAAAGTTTGGGTACATGGGGATT
>NC_142928.1:86778607-86803607 GCF_046866305.1 Octopus bimaculoides
ATACAAACACATCTAGTTTCATACAAAAACATGAATATATATACACACTCTCCCACAGATACATGTGTATATATAAAAACACTTATACACGTACCATTATACATACATATATATTTTATGTATTTGTTGTTACATGAATTTATATAGATACTCATACGCAATCTAATATACTCCCTAGTACGTATGAATAACTGTCGATGTGTGGTAATCTATATATATAAAAATGAGAATGTGTGTCTGTCTGTCTGTCTGTCTGTCTGTCTGTCTGTCTGTGTGAATCCCTAAAACTCGAGAACTACGCAACCAATTTCATTCAAATTTTACAGATGCCTTACTTAGGGTTCCAGTTGTGTTTTAGTCAAAAAACATTTTAACTTCTTGCAGAGTTCGAGCCCACAGCAACATAATATCTCCTCCACTATTTAAGTATTACGTGTCAAAAGTGAAACAAAAACACTCATGTCAAATACTTTCACTTTAAAAATGAAACTATTCTACTAACTGAAACAATCACATTTCGATACTGTAATGACAGATACTTTCAGAGAGAGAGAGAAAGAGAGAAAGAAAGAGAGAGAGAGATGTATATGTATACATATAGATGTATATGTACACGTTATTCCACTAACTGAAACAATCACATTTCGATACTGTAATGACAGATACTTTCAGAGAAAGAGAAAGAGAAAGAGAGAGAAAGAGATGTATATGTATACATATACATGTATATGTACACGTATATGTATATATATATATATATATATATATATATATATATATATATATATATATATATATAGATAGATAGATAGATATAGATCTATATGCATACATGTATATGTATACACATGTGTAGATGTATATATATATATATAGATGTACATGTAATATGTACACATATATACATATATATACATGCATACAGATATCTATACATATATACACCCATCACACACAAACACATGCACACAAACACACACATTAGTCATTTGCTTTCTTATCCAAAACTACGTCAAAAGTACTGAACGGATCTTTATGAAATTTGGAAATTATATTCTATGTATTTTAACCCGAACATAATAGATGAGCATTATTTGTAATTCAACGGTACAACAGTGTAAGACTACCCTTTCAGACATACTTTCATTGTGATTTCTGCAATGTGGTGCATAAATTGTCAAGTAAATGAGACGCATCTTTGCCTCTACTGATTCACTTGCAAAGTGTTGAGTAAAATTATTTCGTTGCAGACCTCCTTTGGGTCTTTTTATTATCACTGCGACACACATAGTCCCCAGTTGGTAACATTGATTTCAAGGCCCTCCTAGATGAGAGACTGGCATTCCACTTAATGTCTATGTTCCATACTGGCATGGATTGGAGAGTTATTAAGGTAGAAATATGGTATCGTAGCTACTAACAGCTGAGGGTTGCGTAGTCTAGACGGCGTTTTTAGATTTCATTATTCTCTTTAACCCGGGCAAAGCCGGGTATTTCTGCTAGTTATTAATAAAGTAGAGGGATATTTATCTGAAGGTAATTCATATATAAGTGAATGAGATGTTAAATGAATGAAAATTAATTAATGAATTAAAGAATAAAAAAGTTAATGGGTTGTCCATAAATTTACATGAAATGATTACTTTATAATTATATGCTAGAAAAGTTGGGCTGAATTAGGGGTTGAAAGAGTAAATCTTTCTTAAGAAGACAAAGTCAAAATTATAAATAAGGTTTACTACAGTAATTCCGTAACATATTTGTTAGTGTAAAAGTTTTATCGAGATTTGAAAATCACAATATATTATGCTGACCAGTAAATTTTTCGTCAAATAACGAGATATTAAAATGATTGGGATATGTTTTGTTACGAGAATAAATATTTAAACTATGAATGAAAAAAATTTAAAGATGTTTCTAGGAACGTTGCAATGATGAATTATGATCGTAGATTTAGAAAACTCTCATTAAAAAAGCCAGGAACATAAATAACTCTTATTATTGCTAAGCAAATTGGTGAATAAATTGGAAGTCGTAAATTAATGATATTGAGGTATAATTAAGTATGGAAAAGAAGTAAGGTTAATAAAGCATTGCATATTATGTAATTATTATGGGTGAATTTTACTATGAAATAAACCAAAAATAATGCGCTTTTTTATGTTCAAAGATTTTATATGTGTTCTAATTTAGGTTAATAAATAAAGAATGTTTAGATAAATTATGTCAATATTATGGGTTAATGTGATAGCGTTTTATAAAAAAAGTGATTGTTATTTAAATGCTGAAAATACATGTTGCTGCCAATGTTTACATCTGTAAGAGTTTTCTATGAACGTGTTTACCAGATTATTCTTTGAAAATAAAATAAAGTACGGTTCGTTATTACATAATGAGCAGAATTTTCCACCCTTTTCATATGGCTTAGAAATAGAAAGAATAAGCCAGTCTAGTTTAAATTTTATGTTATTATCTTTAAGTTCCCAAATTAGTTTGCTAAGGCTCGTGGTATTACGTTTGTTTCTATCTCTAAAGGTTGAGAAATGATTAGATATTCTGGTGGATATTGGTGAAGAGGAAGATCCAACATAAAAGTAAATATTTGTAGGAGTACTAACTTGGCATTGATAAATAGTGTTTTTGAGTTATGGATCGCATAAATTGTAATTCTTCGAAACATAGGTCGGAATAAAGTATGCAGTTATAACAGGCGTTCACTCCATTCCTTAAATTTATATATATATATATATATATATATATATATATATATATATATATATATATATATATATATATATATATATATATATATATATACACACACATATATATATATATACACACACACACACACATTAATGTTTCTTTTTATGTCAAATGACTTCAAAATTTTAGCTTGCTTCCCATCATCAGATTGTGATTAATTTTGGGTCTTTCTGGTTATATAATCTCGGACCAATTGGTTTTATTTAGAGGGTGAGAGTTTGATTATGGTAATTAAGTGTGGTGTATGTAAATAGAAGGAGCAGTTATGTAAGAAGGTTGGGAAGAAAGTATGTGTCTGTAGGTTGTGGGTTGACAGAAAGTATGATAAAATGATTTATTTTGCTTTCATGTGGGAATTTTGTTATTGTTTAGGATTTAGATAGACATGGAAATAAAGTGTAAAGTGATGAAGAGTCATATTTACTTCATGATATTTTTTATATATAAGTTTAGTTTTTTGGTATTTTAGGGTTCACAAAAGGATGTTTGTAGATAAATCATTTGGTCACTCAGCATGGGTCAAACTGTGACTGAATTTGGTGTTGGTGTTACTAGCTTTGATAAATAAATAAATGTGTATAAAACTACCTGTTGAAGGTAGTTTCTCTTGTGTTTAAATGTACACTATTTTATATATATATATATATATATATATATATATATATATATATATATATATATATATATATATATATATATATACACAATATGCATTTCAACTTATTTTATATATATACACACACACACACATATGTACCTGATACATGTACATGCACATATGAATATTGATAACTGAAACTTTCTTTTACAAATCTTTCTTCAGGTGCTCAGTATTTTAGGAATTGCACTTGCCTGTTCTTCACTTAAAAAGAAATGGGATATCAGACAGACTATTGGTTGGATACTTACTTCACTGCCCATCTTCATAATTTCTCTTTACATAATTCACAAACTTATTGTTGAATTCAGCAAGAAAGATAACTTACAAAAATCAGAGGTAAGTGGATTTTTTACTAAGATTTTGCATAACTATTACTAAAAACTACAAAAAAGGAAAATGATTTCAACTTATTTACATCCAACCTGCTATGCTTCATCTCAATAAAATATGGAAAAATACATTTATGGAAGGTTATATTTCTTTGGAATTTTTTATAAATTAGTTTGATATCTGTTATATGTTTTAGATATACCAAATTATATAGAAAAATGATTATCTACTTTAAATTCTTTGTACAACTTCATGATATGTTTGAATTATACACCTCAAGTTATGTCATACTGATGATTTCTAAAAAGAATGAAGCCATACTGTATATGGCTACCTAAGACTAGAAATTTTAAAATTTTTGTAATAAGTAAACAGTCAAAGTTAAATATGTACATTCTATGCACCTTTTTTATTTCTTAATTTAAAATTCAAATTTCTGATCTTGCCAAATATTATGATGAAACGATTATTTTTTTAAACTAACTGTCCACAAGGGACTCCACATTTTTATATTCCTTTTTTCAAGCCATCTAATAAGATGCACATTATTAAAGTTATTGCTGTTGTTATGTAACTTCAGGTCAACACTGATCACATTCTAGCCATGACAATTCTATTTTCTTTTTTACATTCATGACTATATGTCCTGTGCATACTTCCTTTTATTTTTAAGGTGGTTTGAAGGAGATTTGATTATTACTCCTAGTAGAGAAAGTGACCACAAAAAGGTGCCCTCATTGGCATATTTTCAGACAAAGGAAAATATGAAGTTGTGATGTGCATTGCCTACAAGAGGAGCATTCAGCCATTACATTGGTCCAGGTCCTGGAGATCCAATGAAAGACACTTGACTATTTGCTGGGCTCCCTTCCTTAAAAAAAAGACTCAAACTCACAGTTTCTCCTTTGCTAAATTTGTCTCAGAGGAGCCAATGATCATGCATTTTCTAAACATATTAATGGAAATAGATGAAACAAAATAGTTCCAGCTGTAAACTGAAACTGACACACAGACATGGTTATTAGAGGCTGTCACTTACTTACCTGAAGTGACTGATAATGTTACAAAGTGAAAGAAAAGTTTGAAATCATAATTTAAAAATTATGAGACTCTTTTTACAGAAGAATAGAAAAGAGGATCAAGTGGTATTCTACTAGCTAACATAAGAATTACTTGCATTTCATTGAGTAAGATGTGACTGCTTTTTCTAGCAAGTCGTTAAACCACATATAATCTTCTTCATTGGCTTGATCATGTTATTTTCTTGTGTCTCTAGATAGTTAGTTCTAAGGAGTAAATTCCTAGCCTTCATTAAATAGAATTTATAAAAGAACATCTTACTGAAGATACTGAAACTAAAGCATTATCAATTTCTTGTTGAAACATTTCATTTAGGTACAATGTAAATCAAGGCAATAGTTAAATGTTAGCTATTAACAGCTTTTAAGCCAAACTTGAAAATGCTAGTTTGTTCATAATATCTTTTTTCTATATATTGGAAAAATATTTCATAATGTTCCAATATTTATTAAATTTATTTTTGACTTGATTGTTTGCCTTTCAATCTTACTTCCTTTGGTAATTGATTCAAGTTTCTATAGATTTTAATGGAGGTGTCTTGTTAGTTTTCTCACTCTATTTCAATGGCTTATAGTTGATTGATGTAATCCAATATATCGCATTGTTGAGGCTAAATTTTCTCCTTATCTTTCTGTAGGAATATATCACATTTTTCTTTTCCATCAACTTAGGGTAATTGAAGTACTATAATTTTAGTCTTATACGGCAAACCTTTGAAAATTATAATCAATTTAGTTGTATTCCATTGTATATTTTCTATAAGAAATAACTCTTTGAAGTATAGTTATAATGTTGCTAATTTTGAGGAGTGATCCTACAATAGTCTTCAAAAGTATTACAAACATATTTTTATTAATTACTGAAAACGTTTTTTATTGCTTCCAAAATTATGTAATTTTGTTAGGCAGCAACAGTATAATTATTAATTTGCAAGTCTCTATCAATGATCACAGTAAGATCTTTCTCTTCAGAGATATCCTTAATTTCATTAAAGTCTGCAAATAAAAACTAATATTTTTTTTACATTGAAAAGCCCCTTAACACTTTTGCTACCATATGTTTGTCGGAAAACACTGCATTTGTTTTAATTAATTTTGGAAAAAGAAGTTAGTAAATCAGCTGTCATTAAACTGGTATTTAGAACAAAAATCAAAAATAAACCCAAAATTTTGATGAAAGCTTTTTAATTTAGATCACTTTGAAATAAGAACAGGAGAGTTAGTATCAATAGGGTTAAACAGAAATATTAGACACCATAGCACACATTTGCAAAGCACTTGAACAGATGCCTGAATTTTTCATAAAACTAAAAGAAAAAAAATGCCAAAATAACAAATCCCTTAAACACAGAACCAATTTCAGCTAATTTCACTGAGAAGTATGATAAAGCACTGAAATGTTTTGAGGGGATCTAATTGTTAATGACAGGACACAGAAGGATATGTTTTGTTAGATAGTGGTCAACAGGTTCATACTTTTGTTTGTGTCAACTACAGAAAGTGTTGAACATAAGGGAAAAGACAAATTTACTCGGAGATCATGTCCTAAAATATAATTGCTTCTTTCTTTAAACACTTCTCCTTTCATGTGATACTCTTTTCTTCTATGTTGTATTTAGCTGTGCTTACTCTTTTCTTTCTCAGTTTTTCTTTCTCTTTAATTTTTTTAATTTATCTGTTAACGACAATCACATTTTCCTTTCATCGGAACTAATTTAAACTTTAACTGTAGAGTGAATTAATTTTGAGTTATTTCTTTTCTTTTTTCTTCTTTCTTAACATGTAAGCTTCGGGACAGAACAAGAAAAATAAAACACAAATCAGAAAGTAAAAGCATTAAAAAACTCTTTTCTCTTTCATTTTTAGATCTTATTTTGCTTATTTTTCTCTACTTTATGTCACACTTACCTTTATTGCTAAGTCAACAATGAAAGCTGGTGCATGCTGGAAGTTTTGACACATGAGCATACCATTTTTCCATCTTTCAGACAAAACCAAAGTCAACTACATTTTCTTTTTTAAGCCATAATTTTCTTGAGATAAAGGAAATTGGAAATAATATTTTACTAAATATCTACCATATAAAATGCAGTCTCACTTTGTGGTTATACCATTCTAATGAAATCCCTATCATTATACAGTATATTTCACAGAGTAATTTTACACAGTAAAACACATAATTTACTGCATTAACCCTTTTCCTATCCAAAACATTTTCATAAGTTTGTCTTAAACAGCCATTCTTGTTTTCAAATTTTTAGTAAGCCCTTGTTTCATATGTTTTGAGTAATATAAAGCTTTCCTTTCATAAATGCCAAGTTACCCTAGTGATTGAAAAAATTTGGAATGTATATCATATATGATGCATGGATACCAGGAAAATATGTCCTGTGTATTACATATGATACACAGGACAGACAAAGGGTTAACTGATCTATACACTCCACCGTCTCTTACTGAAATATAGTTAATATTTACCTTGCCTGCTACACAAATCTCCAATACTGGTTTCAAATTATGGCATGAGGTCTGCAAGTTCAGGGGAGGGGGAAAGCTGATTAAATCGACTGAGTGCTCAATTGGTACTTATTTTATTGACCTTGAAAGGATGAAAGTAACAGTCGACTTCAGTGGTATTTTGAACTCAGAACAATAAGATGGACAAAATGCCACTAAGCATTTTGCCTGTTGTGCTAACAATTCTGTCTGCTCACTGCCTTCAAGGTCTCCAATATTTTGTAGCACTTGACTCTTGGCTGTATAAAGCTGTATAAGGATTGTTTCATATTTTTTTATTTATCATTTTACATTGTTTTCATGTCTGAAATTTTCAATGCTATTATGGTGGTAGGTGTTGGGACGGCAGTGGTGGTGGTAATGGTAATGGTGACGGTGATGGTGCAAGCAGTGTTGTTGTTTTGGTTAATACTAGATTAACCTTGGTCCAGAGACCTTTAATCAAAGGATTACCAACCACATCTATCTTTGTTCTCAAGGAATTAAACCCTCTCCAGTTGTTACTGAAATGATCTCCATACTGATTATGTTAATATGTCTCTTGCTAACTCAGTTGCCATTTTATTTTTCAATGTTGCATTTTGTGCTGAATACATTTTGTCAATTCTGTTTGATGAGAGAACATCATCGATGTAGCCATTGAATCATTCAGGAGTTGTCACATGACTAATACACTTATATGCCTGAGCCAGCCAGAGAGCTTCTATGCCATCATTCAACTTAGTTTGCAAGAAACAACAACTGAGTCTCCTTCAAATCACACCCTATCATCTGACAAGAGCAAAAGATGCATTAATTAATATAGTCTTAGATATTCCTAGTAAGACAGAATAGTCTTGGTTAGAATGCCATTGAACATTGATCCGCTCAATCAGGGTTGACCCAGGGTTAAACAAAAAGAACTCCTATACTATGATTCAGCCTAGCTCGGAACCAGCCAGTACTTTTGGCCATGCAACATTGTTTCAATATTTTTATTTGCCTGAAAAGCAGCAAGCAGGCAGAAACGTTAACATGCCAGGCAAAATGCTTAGCAGTATTTCATCTGGTTTTATGTTCTGAGTTCAAATTCCGCTAAGGTTGACTTTGCCTTTCATCCTTTCGGGATCGATAAATTAAGTACCAGTTGCATACTAGTGTCGATCTAATCAACTGGTCCCCTCCCCAAAAAATGTTGGGTTTTGTGCCTAGAGTAGAAAAAAATATTTCTATTTGTCTATGAGGCAGTGAACTGGTAGAATCATTAGCACGCCAGGCAAAATGCTTAGCAGTATTTCATCTTTCTTTATGTTCTGAGTTCGAATGCTGCTGAGGTCGACTTTGCCTTTCATTCTTTTGGGGATCAATATTGTAAGTACCAGTTGAGCACTGGGGTTGATCTAATTGACTTACATATTCCCCTGAACTTGCTGGCCTCGTGCCAAAATTTGAAACCAATGTTTCGTTTCACCTAAGGTAGTGAGCTGGCACAATCATAATCACACCAAGCAAAACGCTTAGTGGTTTTTCATCCATCTTTACATTCTGAGTTCAACTTCTGCCATGGTCAACTTTGCCTGTCATACTTTCAGGGTCGATTAAATAAGTATCAGTTGAGCACTGGAGTTGATGTAATTTCATTTACGCCCTTCCCCAAAATTGCTGGCCTTGTGTCAAAATTTGAAACCAATATTTCTATTTACTTGTCATCCAGGGTGAAGGCATGTGGTTTAGTGATTAAGATGTTGCACTCATGATTGCAAGATCATGGTTTCAATTCCAGGATTGGGTGATGCATTGTACACTTCATTTCACATTGTTCCAGTTCACTTAGCTGTAAATGAGTAATCCAGCAATAACCTGGTGTACCATTTAGGGGAAATGTGATTTTGGTCACTTATACACCATGGAAACTGGATAACCAGGCCTAAGAATCCTAAGATTCAAGGTGGTAATGTGCATAGGAACATACTTTTATTGAGAATTTGTATGTGAGAAATGCAGTGTAAACATGTGCATGTGTGAAATGCAATTGGTTTAGAATCCACTCTGTTTTTGATAAATTTAGTGGATTTAAACTGTTGATGGCATTTGCAGCAGCTGAATGGAGGCATTGTACGACAGTTTTATTTTTTTCAAAATTTGTCGTAGAGAGTTGACATTTCAGGTCAAATTTGAAGATAAAAAATGTTGAAATACCCCTATATATATATATATATAGGGGTATATATATATATATAATCCTGTTAATTTGCTATCTATTAATGGCAATTTTGAGGGCTAAGGTTGAGATGAGGGTTAAGGTTTGGGCTAGGTTGAAGGTTAGAGAAAGAATTAATTCTATGCTTATTTCAGTTCCATACTTTAATTCTTGAAGTAGACATTTGAAGTGGTGCATTTTTTGTAACCAGTATTTGTTTACATTTCTATATCAGCTAACATCAAGTATCGCCTATTAATATATAATATAGTTATGTGCATACATACGTGTGTGTATGAATATGAGTATACTAACTTGTATATATATGTATAAGAAATCTTAAAAGTAGACAACTGCTGGTAAGTCAGAAATTTTGTTGCTTAATGTTAAATCAGTAAGTGGCCTGTGCTACAAGAGAAGGAAATAAATATGCTACTCTTGATGATAGTGATGTTGAGACATATATGTCATAAAGATTTGTGTGTGTGTATATGCTTTTGTGTGTATGTATGTGTATATGTAAGTGTGTGTGTGTGTGTGTGTGTGTTTGTGTATAGAGGAGTAAATACATACTTAAGAAATACAATTAAAATAGAAAAATTGAATAACAGTAGTTCTAGAATATGAGTCTAAGATGTATGTCCAACGATAACAATATAACTCAAATCTTTGAGATGTAAGACACATCCACCATATAACAGAAAACAAAAATAAAATCTAGCCCAGTTGCACGATACATCATCATCATCATCATCATCGTTTAACGTCCGCTTTCCATGCTAGCATGGGTTGGACGATTTGACTGAGAACTGGTGAAACAGGATGGCAACACCAGGCTCCAGTCTAATTTGGCAGAGTTTCTACAGCTGGATGCCCTTCCTAACGCCAACTGCTCAGAGAGTGTAGTGGGTGCTTTTACGTGTCACCCGCACGAAAACGGCCACGCTCAAAATGGTGTCTTTTATGTGCCACCCGCACAAGCCAGTCCAGGGGCACTGGCAACGATCTCGCTCGAAAATCCTCCGGGAGCCAGTCAGGCGGTACTGGCAACAGCCACGCTCAAAATGGTGCATCTCATGTGCCACCCGCACAAGAACCAGTCCAGGGGCACTGGCAACGATCTTACTTGGCTTGCCGGGTCTTCTCACGCACAGCACATTTCCAAAGGTCTCGGTCAGTAGTCATCGCCTCGGTGAGGCCCAATGTACGAAGGTCTTGCCTCACCACCTCAGCCCAGGTCTTCCTGGGCCTACCTCTTCCACGGGTTCCCTCAACTGTTAGGGTGTGGCACTTTTTCACGCAGCTATCCTCATCCATTCTCACCACATGTCCATACCAGCGCAATCGTCTCTCTTGCACACCACAACTGATGCTTCTAATGTTCAGCTTTTCTCTCAAGATACTTACACTCTGACGGGTATTCACATTGACATTACACATCCAACGGAGTATACTGGCTTCATTCCTTGCAAGCTTACGTATGTCCTCAGCAGTTACAGCCCATGTTTCACTGCCATGTAGCATGGCTGTTCGTACGCATGCGTCATACAGTCTGCCTTTTACTCTGAGTGAGAGTCCCTTTGTCGCCAGCAGGGGTAAGAGCTCTCTAAACTTTGCCCAGGCTATTCTTATTCTAGCAGCTACACTTTCAGCGCACCCACCCCCACTACTAACTTGGTCGCCCAGATAGCGGAAGCTATCGACTACCTCTAGTTTTTCACCCTGGAATGAGATAGAAGTTGTTTCCTGTTTGTTTACAGTCTTTATTGCACCTGAACATCTGCCATAAACAAAAACTAACTTGCTAGTTAACCTGCCTTTGATGTTGCTGCACCTCTTATGTGTCCATAGCTTGCACCGGGTATATCTTATAGAGTTACTACCTACTCCTTTTCTACATACTGAGCAGGGCCATCTACCTGAAGGGGTTTGTGTTTTATCTACCTTCCTACTTATTAGGATTTTGGTTTTAGCTAGGTTGACTCTAAGGCCCTTCAATTCTAGACCTTGCTTCCACACCTGAAACTTCTCCTCTAGTTCTGATAGTGACTCCGCAATTAGGGCAAGGTCATCAGCATAGAGGAGCTCCCAGGGGCAACCTGTCTTGAACTCCTCTGTGATTGCCTGGAGGACTATGATAAATAAGAGGGAGCTGAGGACGGAACCTTGGTGGACCCCTACCTCTACCTGGAATTCATTGCTGTACTCATTTCCAACCCTCACCTTACTGGCAGCATCTCTGTACATGGCTCGCACTGCTCTCACTAACCATTCTTCTATCCCAAGTTTCCTCATTGACCACCAGATAAGGGATCGGGGGACCCTGTCAAAGGCTTTCTCCATGTCAACGAAAGCCAGGTACAGAGGTTTATCCTTAGCTAGGTATTTCTCCTGCAACTGTCTCACTAGAAATAAGACATCAGTAGTGCTTTTACCTGGCACGAACCCAAACTGCATCTCATCTAAATTGATTCGCTCCCTAATTAGTTGGGCTATGACCCTCTCTGTAACTTTCATAACCTGATCTAACAGCTTGATGCCTCTGTAATTATTTGTATCTAAGGCGTCACCTTTACCTTTGTAGCAGTTGACTATGATGCTGCTACACCAGTCATTGGGTATGACTCCTTTGTGTATCACCTGGTTCGTAATACGGGTGACTAGGCTATAGCCAACACTGCCAGATATTTTGAATATCTCTGCAGTGATTCCTGATGGGCCGGGGGCTTTCCCTGTCTTCATACTCTTAATTGCCTTATCTACCCTGGTACTATCAACTCGGATAGCTGGTCCCTCTATTGGGTCGACATACGGCAGGCTCTCTTTCTCCCATTCATTCTCTTTATTAAGCAATCTATCGTAGTGGCATCTCCAGACCTCTTTCTTTGCATCCTCATTTAGTGCAAGCGTACCATCATCCATGCGAACACATTTCTCTCCTACAACATCACTATTCTCTCTCCTACACTGTCTTGCAACACGAAATACCTCGAGTCTTTGGTCCTCACGGCGCAGAACATTGGCAAATCTTTCCTTATCTGCTTCCCCTCTGGCTAAATAAACCTGTCGCCTAGCCTCCCTTCTGGCACATTGGTACAATTCCCTGCTACCACCGTTCTTCCAGTCCTTCCAAGCCTGTTTCTTTTGTCTAATAGCCCTGTCTACCTCCTTGTTCCACCACCACGTTACTCTGGGTCGGGAGGGGACCTTACACCACCCACAAATCTGGTCGGTGGCTTTCAACAGGTTGTCCCGCAGAAATCTCCAATTGTCTTCCATGTTGTATGATGCTATATCCCCTTCTATTTCGTTAAATGCTTCAAGTAACTTGTCTCTAAGTCTCTGTCCGTTTGCAGGGTCTTTAAGCTTCCACACTCTTCTCCTCCAAGCCTGTCTAATTCTGGGCACCCATTTTGCCTTGATCCCAAAGTCGCTAACTACTAATCTATGTTGTGGGGTACATTCTTCGCCAGGGTAGGTTTTGGCATTTATAAGCCGCCCTCTTTCCCTATTTCTGGCGAGGATGTAGTCGATTTGGCTAGAGTGTCTGCCGGAGCGGTAGGTGACTAGGTGACTGGCAGGTTTCCTGAAGTTGGTATTGCAGACCATAAGATCATAAGATACATAGAAAATAATTCTCCAGTTAAATAGATGTAATTAAATTACTTAAATAAAATATAAAAATTAACCCTAGACACCAACAGCTATGACTAACACACCTAGAAAATAATTAATAAATTAATAAAAATTATACTATCTATTCAATTAATAATATAAATTAAGATGAAATAAATAGATTTACTTACTGATAAACATATAAATGAAAAATAAGTATATATACACCTATAACAGTTTCTTTGTTTCAAATAAGCTAGCACACACATGCAAACGTGAATAAACACATGTTGCTATTTTAGTCTGTTGATGAACGTTCAATCTATTAGGATGTAAAAACAAATGTGTCAATTTTTGCCCTGAAGAAATATCAACCTTCATTATTTCATAATGCAATTTTAATTGTAATTTGAATGAAGATTGATATGGAAATGATCATATGCTTATATAATTGACAAAATGTAAATAAATTGATTATTCTGAGTTCTAACCCTCCATTTACTTTATGATATATACACACACACACACACACACACACACACACACACACACACATATATATATGCAAAAATGAATAGAAATGGCTTTTCTGATAATCTTTCCAGCAACAACAACAAAAAATATCTTAGGAATGAGAACCCAGGTTCAAAATTTCCCCAAGACACCTGATGAAGGCTGGAGGGTATATCAACAAACAACAAACAAGATGAAGTCAAATATGAAATAATGTATATATAAATATATGTATATTATGGCTGCTTCATAGGGTTGTCCAGGGTTTCACATTCATAAAGCGTTTACATGTGCCTTGGCCATAACTATCTTTATCTAAATGATATATTGCTCTATAACTTAGAATGTGATTCTCTTTTGGATTTATGGTTTACTGATGTTATATATATATATATGTACATGTATGCATGTATATATATATGGGAGAATATACAAAAAATAACAACAGACAAGGACAGGTGGTGTAAATAACAAAAGTATATATTAGTATGACGCTCGGGAATACGGAAAGTCTTTGACGTTTCGAGCTACGCTCTTCAACAGAAAGAATACGGAGACAAGGAGAAAAACACGGAGAAAAAAAAAATACATGCATGAGTCATCTAAGAGACCATAAGTCAGGGAAAAGATGCACTTGTATATCTGTCAGTAGAATGGGTATATTATCTGCAAAGTATAGTATTAAATGTCCATCATGGCTGCTCTTCCCAATCGGTTCCGCGTAAAGGATACATTGGAGTGTTAGTTAACAATCTGATTATATAACTTTATTCTCGTTGGAGTTAACCAATGCGGAAAGGAATATTGCTTCCCATATCAGCTAACTCTGACGAGCATAAAGTTATATAATTGGATTATTACCTAACAATCCATTGTATCCTTTACATGAAGCCAATTGGTAAGATCAGATATTTAATACTATACTTTGCGGATAATATATGTATATATATATATATATATATATATATATATATATATATATATATGGATAGATGGATCATTCTGTATATCTTACTTACTGTGGCCTTCTACAGTATATCCATATTAATTAAGATATACAGAATGCCATTCTGAACTAATATGGAGGTATTTGTCTTAGTGATTAGAGTGTTAGTGTTGCATTCATGACCATAAGATTATGGCTTTGATTCGTGGATCAAGGTCATTGTGCTGTTGAGCAAAACATTTCATTTCATGTTGCTCCAGTCCACTCAGCTGGCAAAAATGAGTAATCTTGCAATGGACTAGCATTGCATCTATGATGGAGGAAATATATACACCACAGACTTATAAACCTATGGCTCAGGAAGGACCAATGATCACATGATATGTTCTGGACTAATATTGATTCCATCATGAAACAAATGTGTGTGTGTGTGTGTGTGTGTGTGTGTGTGTGTGTGAAAATACGTTCACTGCTGGATTTTGAATTTATCTCACAGAAAAATGTTTTTTCTCTATAGAATAAGTGTAAAAATACACAAGCTCCAAGTGACATCTGTCTCCTATGTTTTCACACAAAATACAAATAGATAAGTTTCTTTTTCACTGAGACAAGATCCCACAGCTAAAGCATGTCACATTCTATTGTGCACGACCATGTTAAAAATAAGCATACACATCATTATATTGATTGTTGTTGCTTCGTGTTGTTGTACTAAATATATATATGTGTGTGTGTGTATACATACATATCTCTATACTATCATCAACTATAACATTATATATATGTGTATATATATATATATATATATATATATATATATATATATATATATATCATAGTCGTAGGAGTGGGTATGTGGTAAGTAAACTTGCTTACTAACCATATGGTTCCGGGTTCAGTCCCACTGCATGGCACTTTGGGCAAGTGTCTTCTACTATAGCCTCAGGCCAACCAAAGCCTTGTGAGTGGATTTGGTAGATAGAAACTGAAAGAAACCCATCGTAAATGAGTGTGTGTGTATGTGTGTGTGTGTGTGTGTGTGTGTTTGTGTGTCTGTGTCTGTCCCCCCACTATCGCTTGGCAACCGATGCTGGTGTGTTTACATCCCTGTGACTTAGCCATTTGGCACAAGAGACTGTTAGAAGAGACTAGGCTTACAAAGAATAAGTCCTGGGGTTAATTTGTTCTACTAAAGGCAGTGCTCCAGCATGGCTGCAGTCAAATGACTAAAACAAATAAAAGAATAAAGGAATATATATATATATGTGTATTATATATAAAAAATGCAAAATGGGACAAGAACGCAAAACATCCAGACAGTTAGGTGATACAAAAAAAGGGACAACAAAACATCCAGATAGACGATACAAAGAAAACAAGGACAGGTCATTCGGAGTTTTCTTTCTTCTGTCGAGTTCCAGATTATCTTTGCAATTTCGGCTGGTTATACACGAGATTGCTCCAATATGGCCAGCCCCAAGGAAAAACTAAGCTAAGAGCATTAGATTCCTTGGAAGAAAGCAGCGAATGTATATGAAAACAGGGATGGAAAAAAACGGAAAATGTTACACAAATACAAATAACAGGACATAACAACAGGTGTCTTTCGACCAAGGGCAAGTTGAATTAAGCTTGCGTGTGTGGAAGTAAAGCCTTATGGCAGGGATACAAGATTTCACAGGCACAGGGAGGAATATAGATGCTGCATGGACGGCAACCGAAGAAAGAAAGGTCAGGCTTGGCCAAACACCAGTCACCTAACTGTCTGGATGTTTTGTGTTCTTGTCCCATTTTGTATTTTTTATATATAAAATATATAGCGGCATATGTACACTTTGGTCGCTTATATGTATATGTATATATCTATATATATATATATATTTATATATATATATATATATATATATATATATATATATATATATATATATATATACATATATATATATATATATATATGTGTGTGTGTGTGTATGTGTGTGTATGTATGTATGTATGTATGTATGTATGTATGTATGTATGTTTTAACACCGGCGTTTCGAAGAGTTGGGTAGGACGCATCGTTAAAACGGCTCTTCCCATGGACCGCAAATTAAATTTGTATACAAAAATTAAACCTTGCCATGGAGGAATGTAGTGGCGGACAAAAAACAGAGAGAGAGAGAGAGAGAGAGAGAGAGATAGATAAATAGTTATTATCATCATCATCATTGTCATCATTTAAGATCTGCTTTCCTTGCTGGCATCAGTTGGACAGTTTGACTGAGAACTGGCAAGTCAGAAGGCTGCACCAGGCTCCAATCTGATATGAGAAAGTTTTTACAGCTGGCTGCCCTTCCTCATACTAACCACTCCGAGAGTGTAGTGGTTGCTTTTTATGTGCCATCAATACGAGGGCCACTGAGACAGTACTGGCAGTGACCACGCTTGAATGGTGCTTTTTATGTGCCACTGGCATGGGAGCCAGTCAGACGGCACTGGCAACGACCATGCTCAAATGATGCTTTATACATGCCACTGGCATGGGACCTGGCATGGGACCAGTCAGGTGGTACTGTCATCGGCTACAACAATGACTTCACTTCACTCAACAGGTCTTCGCCAGTGCAGTTTATTGCCCAGTGATTGAAGAGTACTCTTAAATGGGCCAGTTATACTTCACTGGCATAAGCCATGGTTATGGTCTCACTTGGTTCACCGAGTATTCTCAAGCACAGCATATCTCCAAAGATCTCGGTCACTTGTCATGATCTCCAAGAGGTCCAACGTTTGAAGATCGTGCTTCACCACCTCGTCCCAGGTCTTCCTGGGTCTACCTCTTCCACAGATTCCCTCTGACGTTAAATGATGATGATGATGGTATATATATAGAGAGAGGGGGTGAAGGAGATAGAAAGTAACACAGGTAGACAGATAGATAATTGAACTTTTACATAGTAAAAATTTGACAGTGACTTCAAAGTTTTGGCTTACTCAGTGTCATATACTAATGTCTTTCTCTCAGTATATATACATATATATATATATATATATATATATATATATATATATATATATATACTTTCTCTCTCCTTCACCCCTCTCTCTCCTTCACCCCTCTCTCTCCTTCGCCCCACTCTCTCCCCATATATATATCATCATTATCATTTAACGTCCGCTTTCCATGCAGGCATGGGTTGGACGATTTGACTGGGGACTGGCGAATCAGATGGCTATACCAGACTCCAATCTGATCTTGGTGAGTTTCTACAGCTGGATGCCCTTCCTAACACCAACCACTCCGAGAGTGTAGTCAGTGCTTTTTACATGCCACCGGCACACATATATATATATATATATATATATGTTAGGAAAATGAACAAGCAAAAACATATGTTATCACTTTAGAGCATATAGTTTATAATTCAAATATAATTACAGAGTAGCTAAAGTAAATAAGGGATTAAGAAATAATGCATAAGTATCTTACAACTGTTTCTAGAATAGGTGTGCATATGGTGTATAGGTCACTGGGGAAAGATTTCCATATTAACTAAATACACAGTCTTCAGAGTGGAAAGATTAAAGAATATCCTTAAGTAAAAGATAATAGTAGTTACTGTTCTATTTTTGAAGAATTAAGGAATGTCCTTTGTAAAAGAAAATAGTGGTTACCAGTTAAGAAGTTACATACACACACACACACACAAACACACACACACACACACACACACACACACACACACACACACACACACACACATACACACATGGTGCCTGTCTGCTCCTTACAGAATATGACCTTGATTTGTACCTATAATTACTCTTCCCTTGTGTGAGATTTCAAATGACTTTTGAACTCTGAAAGTCATTTGCAGAGTCATTTGCAGAGATGCTCATAAATACTTCAGCAATGTCCCATTTCTGAATTGATTCCGTTTTCTGTTTGTTTATTATAAAAAGTTCCACTTCAATCTTCCATGTGCCTTGCAGGTTTTTGACAAAAATGGCACTGAAACTGGTAATCCAAAATGAACTTCCAAAAGTTTATGTGTGTCTTACCCACATGGGCTTGCTGGTGCAATTTCATACCAGCATGATGTATGCATACTTTTGTGGATAAAGAACATTTAAAGAAGAATGAAAAACACTCACTATGCTATTGATATTAATCTGCTTTTCATGAACGTTTTCCTTCATTTCAAGTGTGTGTGTGTGTGTGTGTGTGTGTGTGAGAGAATTAAATGAAATTAAGTTAGTTGTAGGATTCAATAGAATCTAGGCACATAAGCATGCAGGAAGCCAAAAATGGCTAGGTACATTAACATAGGGTTCTCAGTTAAGAAAACAACAGTGAAGTTATCAAGTTTTGGTAGGATACTGTAGATATGTAAGTACCAAGTCTAATATAAACTGTAGATCCAACTCTGTGGTTGGTTCTATGTGTGGCATAGGTATAAAAAGAGAGCACAAATACGGTTTAAAACTTACAACAGCTGTTTTGGTAGAATTTTATTGATTCATTCATAGATTACATCATAACATTCAGGTAAAATTTAAAGCAGAAACGATAGAAAATAGGTGAGATAATACATTGATGGTGATGAATCCAATTACCATTGCTCACAACTTTAAATATTAGCTTTGTGGACTCCTAAATTTTGACTGACCCCTAGTTGGGAACTACTGGCTTTGTCAGTGGAGGAAGAGCAATGTTCTTAAAGTTTTTGTTTGACCTTCAAGCAGGACCATCTTAACAACATTATAAGCCCCTAGGAAAATTAGAGCATTGAGCCCTGTGATATTTATTTACTGACAGCAAGCCACATCATACATAAATTATAGTAGGGCCCCTTGAACAGTGAAATCCCAAGACAATTGACCAGTGAGCTCATGCCTTAAGACTGAACTTCCTCTAAGACTGATGAAGGTAAAAGGAAGGGAAGCCTATGATTTATGATTCATCTTCAGTCTACTGACCTGATCCAAAAGCTTGCAACAAGGAGAACTTCATTAAAGCACCATGTAGTAATGTTAAACCAAGTGATGGATTAAGTCTTCCAACCAAGTATCATATAGTCCATCCAATGGGTTTCAGCATCATTTCTGTCATCAAAATTCTTCCACAAATTTATGGTGTCAAGATGACACTTGCTTAAAGTGTTGCATAGTAAGATCAAACCCAGAAGAACATGATTGCAAAGCAAACATTATGACCACACAGTCATGTTTGGACTCATGTTTACTATGTAAAAATCCTGAATCTATCTTCTTTTTCAACTATAGGTATAAAACCTGAAATTTTGTGTGGGTGCACAAACCAATCATATTAACCCCAGTGCTCAACTGGCACTTATTTTATCAATCCTGAAAGATGAAAAACAAAATCAACATTGGCAGAATTTGAACTCAGATCATACAGCCAGAGAAGTGCTACTTAACATTTTGTCTGGCATGTTAACAATTCTGCTGGCTCAGTACCCTTGTTCTTCCAAATTTTATCACAAGGCTAGCAGGTTTAGAAGGAGAGTAAGTCAATTACAGAGATGCCAGTACTTGACTGGTACTTTATTTTATCAACCCTGAAAGCATGAAAGGCAAAGTCAACCTCGGCAGTATTTGAACTCAGAGTGTAAAGAGCCAAAATAAATACTGCTAAGAATTTTATCCAAAAATGCTAATGATTATGCTACCTTGCCACCTTAAGAAAAAAAAATCTACAAGAAAATTTTACTCATTCAGAAATCTTTGTATCTCATTCTGCCACCACACTCTCACACATATGCATACCAATCTGCTTATTACTTACTATGTCCTGCTGGAAAGTTTAAATGGCTTCAACTTCTAGCTACTGGCCAATGTTGACAGATGGATGTAAAGAAAATGTTCACATAAAAAAAAAAGAAAATACAGGCAAAAAAAAAGAAGACACTTAATAACAGAAACTTTTGTGTAACTACTTTTCTTCCATCTTCATATTAGTTAGTATATGTCTATGTATTCATATATATCATGTATGTATATATGTATGTAAGTATGCATGTGTGTCTGAATATATATATATATATATATATATACACACATACACATTGACACACACATGCTCATATACCTGTATGTGTGTGTGTGTATATATATATATATATATATATATATACACACATTTATATATATATACATATATATACACATACTTATATTTATAAATACATACATGCATATATGTATATGTGTATATATATATATATATATATATATATATATATATATATATATATATAATGTATGTATGTATGCATGTATGTATGTATGTATGTATGTACGTGTGTATGTACACATGTATGAATGTATGTATATAGGTATTAATATACAGAGGTGTTCTGTATGTCAAGTGTGGGAACCTTCTAAGTAGTGCCTACAGCTGATTTTTTTTTTTTTTTTTTTTCTTAATTTAATCTTACTGGCATCCTTCTGTCAGACATTCAGTTCAATAGCCACTTCTTATCTTACCTGTTGAAGGAACTTATCTTTCCAACTCCTTATTTAGTACAGTTATTTCTTGTTCTCTCACTCCCAAAAGGAATATATACTTTTATTAAAGTTTTTTTTAATATACTTTTATCAAAATTTAAGCTGTGGATTTAGGTAAGTTCCTATATAATTAACCATTCTTAGAGAAGTCAAAGCTTGTAAACGCCTTCACAGTACTTTTTAAAGTGATTTCTCTCTCTTTATTTCTTTATGAGCAATTTGATAGAAAACTTAATATCTAATCAAAATATTACAATATATTTTTAAGAGTTAATTAAAAAAAAAACCAATATAACCCATTCAAGTATTTTATCCCCACCTCTTATCTATTACTGAAAATACTGAATACTTGAATTACTTTTTAATTGCAAAAGTTAAATTTGAATATAAGAAATTTTTGCTAAATTTTCTGTCTTATAATGTATTTGTTATGTAATTATGACTGATATTGCACTTTCTTGTAAATGTATATGAATTAAGTGCTTGTAGCAGTTGTCATTGTGTATGTGTGAGTGCATACAGGTTTTAAAGCATAAAAAGTTAAAGCTATTGGAGAACTACAATGCAATAATTTCTCTGTGTGTGGGGGGTGGTGAGTATGTGTGTATGTATGTATGTATGTATGTCACTGACAACAAGGCTTCTATAACTTGTCAACCATCCGACTTATGTTACACATAATACGCACACACACATCTACGCATGCACGCACACAGACACACACGCACACATATATACACATATTTGCCTGGTTGTATATATATATATATATATATATACACACACATACAGAGAGTGTGATACACACACAGATGATGATGATGATGATATATATATATAAGCGAATGGAGTTCATTACATAACCTTTGTTTTTTTTCCATTGTCATCTCTCTGTTCTTATTACTACTCTATACTCATCAAACGTGTTTTCAATCATATGTATATTGAGTTCTACACCAAGTTATTAGTCTGACTATGTGTATGCAAAATGTATATATACATATATACATATATATATATAATGTGTGTGTGTGTGTATGTATATAAAAATTATTAAGGTGACTAATTTGCAATTTACAACCAAAAGGCACCAATATAGGCATCACATTGCTAGAAATAAGAGTCAGAAAAACTCTTAGCCACGGGGAGGCACTTATCCAATGATTGACAAAGGAGAGAAGTTCTCTTACAGCAAGTGAGACTGAACTCTGTGTGTGTGTGTGTGTTTCGATAGATTGAGAGAGAGAGAGAGAGATACATAACATTTCAGTATATATTCATATGTTGGAACAATATGGTTGAATGGCTAAGAAGTTTGCCTCAGTGTCTAAGGCATTTCCTATAGTATCGTGTATATATAAAAATAATTTGAAGGACTTATATAATAAGACTTGTGAGTTGATATAGGTACATAGAAATTCTTTAAGAGCCTGACAGATGAATTGTACCTCTAAGTCAAAAGTTCTACTTTGTCACACTGTCATGCTGATCCCACCTGAGAATTATATTGAAAGTAGACATATCTCTGGAATACTCAGCCATTTGTATGCTAATTAAATGAACCTGGTAGTTCAAGTTGATCAAAAAGCTGAAGATTCATTGTTGGAAATTGTGATAAAGATTCATTTTATTATATATATGTATGTACATATGTATGTTCTTCTCTTAGTCTTTTTTTTTTATTTAGAATATCTTCTACTCATCCTTCTTGTTGGCAGCAAGGGTCTGAATGAAAGCAGCTTCTTTTGTTCATCATCTTTTAAATTTTAAGAAGGTCTTGCAGATTTTTGTAGTTCCAAATATTGCAATCATTTGTAGTATGCATGTATGTATGTATGTATGTGTGTATGTATGTATGTATGTGTGTGTTTTTGCGTTTGTATATGTATGTACGTATGTATGTATGTATGTATGTATGTATGTTTGTGTATGTATGTATGTACATATGTATGTATGTAAAGTAAATGTTAGAGGTAATACTTGATAATTGTAAGCACCTGTGTATGCCAGATCGTGGCCGGGGTGAGAGAATAAATTGAAAGCGTAAAAATAAAAACAAAACACAAAGGATTCTGCGGTACACGTGTTTCACGCTTTATACTATCAATTATATACCAATAATGATGCAACAACTATAAAGCTTGAAACACGTGTACCGCAGAATCCTTTGTGTTTTGTTTTTATTTTTACGTTTTCAATTTATGTATGTATGTATGAACATATGTATGTATGAACGTATGTATGTACGTATGTCATTCGCTCATTATTCAGTTTTATTTCAAGATATCTTGCCAATAGAGAAAGAGCCAGTTTCTAACCTAGATCCAAGGCTCCTTCATTGGAATTTCAACAACAACAGGGTATTTTTGTATATATGTATATGTGCAGATTTGTATGCTTTGTTTTATGTATGTATTTTCATGCATATAGTTGCATATCTAGACATTCTCTATGAATGTATGTATGTATGCATGTGCCTGTGCTTGTGTGTTTGTGTGAATATGTGTGTGTATTCAAATCCTGAAACTTTGTTTTCATCCATCAGGAGAAACTAAAACTTAATCTGCATTTTACAAAATGACTTTTCTTTTAATTCTTTCTATTCATATAACTTACATGCAAAAATATATTAAAGACCTTACATAGTAAATTAGATATGAAAGCAATAAAGAAATCTAAATATATGTCTGTACAGGTTGCATGTGGCGGGATTGTCTATTTTCATTTGTACTTACAACACGAAATGCTTAGGATAAGAAACACAATGAGCAGATTATAAACTTTGAATCTTTTTAGGCATGAGCATGGCTGTGTCATTAAGAAATTTACTTTACAACCACATGGGGTTTGGATTCAATCCCACTGTGAGACATCTTGGGCAAGTGTCTTTTACAACAGCCCAGAGCACTGACCAATGCCTTGCGAATGAAATATATATATATATATATATATATATATATACGCTGAAAGTGTAGCTGCTAGAATAAGAATAGCCTGGGCAAAGTTTAGAGAGCTCTTACCCCTGCTGGCGACAAAGGGACTCTCACTCAGAGTAAAAGGCAGACTGTATGACGCATGCGTACGAACAACCATGCTACATGGCAGTGAAACATGGGCTGTAACTGCTGAGGACATACGTAAGCTCGCAAGGAATGAAGCCAGTATGCTCCGTTGGATGTGTAATGTCAATGTGAATACCCGTCAGAGTGTAAGTATCTTGAGAGAAAAGCTGAACATTAGAAGCATCAGTTGTGGCGTGCAAGAGAGACGATTGCGCTGGTATGGACATGTGGTGAGAATGGAGGAGGATAGCTGCGTGAAAAAGTGCCACACCCTAACAGTTGAGGGAACCCGTGGAAGAGGTAGGCCCAGGAAGACCTGGGCTGAGGTGGTGAGGCAAGACCTTCGTACATTGGGCCTCACCGAGGCGATGACTACGGACCGAGACCTTTGGAAATGGGCTGTGCGTGAGAAGACCCGGCAAGCCAAGTAAGATCGTTGCCAGTGCCCCTGGACTGGTTCTTGTGCGGGTGGCACATGAGATGCACCATTTTGAGCGTGGCCGTTGCCAGTACCGCCTGACTGGCTCCTGTAGGATTTTCGAGCGAGATCGTTGCCAGTGCCCCTGGACTGGCTTGTGTGGGTGGCACATAAAAGACACCATTTCGAGCGTGGCCGTTTTCGTGCGGGTGACACGTAAAAGCACCCACTACACTCTCTGAGTGGTTGGCGTTAGGAAGGGCATCCAGCTGTAGAAACTCTGCCAAATCAGACTGGAGCCTGGTGTTGCCATCCGGTTTCACCAGTCCTCAGTCAAATCGTCCAACCCATGCTAGCATGGAAAGCGGACGTTAAACGATGATGATGATGATGATGATGATACA